>NW_028143763.1:0-43202 GCF_977018435.1 Lepisma saccharinum
TTTTCTTTTGCTTTATAGCTTGCAGAGATATGAAATAATGAGTTAATTTATGTGACATTATTACCTCTCATACAGAATATAGAGCAGTCCAAATTCTGTGCAAAAAAAACACAAAAATCGGACAGATTTCTTCATTTCTACAGAAGAAACTACTTACAGTTATAAGTTCCTGTAGTATTGTCTAACATCGGGAAGGTGTTTTGTGTGAAATTGAGGTAAGTTTTCCGTATCCTGGAAACGGATTTCTTCAAATTTAAAAGTTTGGGGCTCATTTGGGGGCAGGTGACTCCGGCCAATTTCTAACATGCCTTTAACAGGGAGTCTATAGAGAAAGCCGGGGAGCCGGAGCGGACGCGGGGCCACGTTAGCGGTTGGGGGCGGTAGGTGAATTACCCCAGGGGCGGAGGCCGGAATCGGTGGGAAATTTGGAATCAAAAATTTCAAACGAAAATAATATTTAGTTTAAATTTCGCACTGATTCTGGGATGGATAGCCCCAAAAACCATTCACGTAATGTTCCGCAAAGCAGATAGGGTACTTATCCAATAAGGCCCAAACACCTCTCACTTGTTTATTTCCTTAATTTTAGCATTGACACTTACCTATTCTGCATTGCGGAAGATTCTTTAAGGTGAAGTTATGCCTTTTTCCATAAAATAGAGTCAACTTTTCATATTACGAGTCATTATTTGTCTTCCTTGTTATGCTTGGGTAACAGACAATATGGTGTGCACTCGTCATGGTTCAACGTGCGTCGTGCTTGTGTTTTGTCGATTTGGAGTGGGTATGCAGTGTTTCAACCTTCTTAACTGAAAAATACCTACTTTCGTGTTCATTATGTCATCATAAACCATTGACGGATAGCCCCAAAAACCATTCACGATAGCCCAAAAAACCATCCTTGATAGCCCCACGAACCATTGATGGATATCCCCCAAAACCATTCACGATAGCCCCACGGACCATTTCCGGCAAGGTTAGGTTAGGTAAGCATAGTTAAAAAAAAAAATTCTCGTAAAAAAAGGTCACGTTTGGAAATACTGCTGAGACTGCGTGACTTTCGACGCTCACGCCATCTGCACGTACATAATGGAAACAACGGCCTAATGTTACAGAAGATGAAAGTTCCTTACGTAACAACTGATTATTTATTGTTCTGCAGCATTCTATGGTGAAGTTTTGGTAAAATTTTCGTATCCCCAAAACGTATTTCTTCAATTTTACAGGAGAAAGTACTTACCGAAATGGGTTTATTTATACTTTAGGAAGGTCTTGGAAGTTTGCTTTCAACTCGTTGAAATTTTTTTGCCGATAAATCATGTAATTTTCGACATTAATGTCGCTCCGATGCATGAAAGCTGTTCCCTTGATGTCCGTCTACTACGTGAACCAAATATTTGCGAGCGTTTCATGACGTAACAACCGGTCAGTGTTTCCAAATGCACGGTTTTGTAACTGTGTAACAGTTCTAGAACGTAAATAAACGCGAGTTACAGTTCATCATTTCTGATTACGAACTTGCGACAACATGACGTGCACAGGATCAGTGGCGTGCTCAATGTGAGGTTGATGGGGGTGATAACCCCCCACCCCCTTTCGCCCAGTATCTCTAAGGCTATTTATGAATGGTTCGTGGGCTATTTATGTATGGTTCGTGGGGCTATCCGTGAATGGTTCATGGGGCTATCCGTGAATGGTTCGTGGGGCTATCCATGAATGGTTCGTGGGGCTATCCGTGAATGGTTTGTGGGGCTATTTATGAATGGTTCGTGGGGCTATCCGTGAATGGTTCGTGGGGCTATCCGTGAATCGTTCGTGGGGCTAGCGCCAATGGTTCGTGGGGCTATCCGAGAATGGTGTGTGGGGCTACGAATATTTTTTTCGAAACCAATTTTTAACTATTGAAACCTTTGCGTGGCCCTACTAACCTATCCACGTGCCAATGGTTCGTGGGGCTAGCGCCAATGGTTCGTGGGGCTAGCGCCAATGGTTCGTGGGGCTATCTTTTTCACTATTGAAATCTTTGCGTGGCCCTACTAACCTATCCACGTGCCAGTGGTTTGTGGGGCTAGCGCCAATGGTTCGTGGGGCTATATTTTTAACTATTGAAACCTTTGCGTGGCCCTACTAACCTATCCACGCGCCAATGGTTCGTGGGGCTATCTTTTTCACTATTGAAACCTTTGCGTGGCCCTACTAACCTATCCATGCACCAGTGGTTTGTGGGGCTAGCGCCAATGGTTCGTGGGGCTATATTTTTAACTATTGAAACCTTTGCGTGGCCCTACTAACCTATCCACGTGCCAATGGTTCGTGGGGCTGTATTTTTAACTATTGAAACCTTTGCCTGGCCCTACTAACCTATCCACGCGCCAATGGTTCGTGGGGCTATATTTTTAACTATTGAAACCTTTGCGTGGCCCTACTAACCTATCCACGCGCCAGTGGTTTGTGGGGCTAGCGCCAATGGTTCGTGGGGCTATATTTTTAACTATTGAAACCTTTGCGTGGCCCTACTAACCTATCCACGCGCCAATGGTTCGTGGGGCTATATTTTTAACTATTGAAACCTTTGCGTGGCCCTACTAACCTATCCACGCGCCAATGGTTCGTGGGGCTATATTTTTAACTATTGAAACCTTTGCGTGGCCCTACTAACCTATCCACGCGCCAATGGTTCGTGGGGCTATATTTTTCACTATTGAAACCTTTGCGTGGCCCTACTAACCTATCCACGCGCCAATGGTTCGTGGGGCTATATTTTTAACTATTGAAACCTTTGCGTGGCCCTACTAACCTATCCACGCGCCAATGGTTCGTGGGGCTATATTTTTAACTATTGAAACCTTTGCGTGGCCCTACTAACCTATCCACGCACCAATGGTTTGTGGGGCTAGCGCCAATGGTTCGTGGGGCTATATTTTTCACTATTGAAACCTTTGCATGGCCCTACTAACCTATCCACGCGCCAATGGTTCGTGGGGCTAGCGCCAATGGTTCGTGGGGCTATCTTTTTCACTATTGAAACCTTTGCGTGGCCCTACTAACCTATCCACGCGCCAATGGTTTCAGTTGCTTTGTTTTATTTCAATCACTTATCGCACAACACTCTTGCTACCTTGCGTTCTGACGTCAGCAGACTGAAGTTTATTTTTAGGCTAAAGGCCTATGTTGTTATCCATATCATTAAAATTTCAGTAACCACCAAACGTCTCTAATTCCCTTATTTTCGTATTTTCCACATTCATACTTACGTATTCTCCATACTAGTACCTAGATATTTTGCTATGAAGAAGGTCGCAACACTGCATAACCACTGATCATGGACTACGCTAGTCAAGATTTCTCCGCCATATCGCGTGTAACGCAAGCAAAAGCAAAGAAAATAAAAATACTCCATATTTCGAAAATTGAGATTATTTGCCTGCAAAAAACGAAACGCGAAATAGAAGAATCCTTACGAATGCAGAATATGTAAGTATCAATGTGCAAAATACGAAAATAAGGGAATTAGAGACGTTTGGTGGTTACCGAAATTTTAATGAAGTTTTTAGTTTCCGTGAAAGAAAATACCTCGAAGAACCTTGACAATGATACAGAAAGTGATTTCAGTATGTAGTTTCTCCTGTAAATTTGAAGAAATCCGTTCGGGCGATATCAGATAGTTACCGCAGATAGGTAAGTACGAATGTCAAAAAAAGCAGACAGGGAAAGAACCACCACCTTTGCAGCCATGCCACCAAAGTATAGACCACCTTGCAAGATTCTCTGGCAATGCTGTCCTCTAACTAGACTAGAAAATAACTAGATAGATAGTGTGTTATAAGTTTTCGTGTCTTCAAATAAATTCTACGTTACATAAAACATAGCACTCTGCAGATTGAAAAAATAACAATTTTCATGGAGGATAGATACACTCGGTGGCTGACACTTTTTCAGTTATTTTTACGTAACAGTTTGTTATTCAAAGACGGCTGTATGACTATTACCACAGAAAAGATAATTCTCTTCTCTGTGCTATTACCGCGTGAAACAACGAATTACATACATAACGAATATACCATATTAATGCAAAACTGGATAAGTCATTGGAATTATCGGCTAGAATTTACAATATAGAGAAAGTCTCCAATTTCGTTAATTTTCGGTATACTAACTAATTTTGGCCTCCTAATCATGAATCTGTTGTAAAAAACCGGGGGTCACGTCTGGAAATTGTACAAAAATTTTCGTTAGCGCCAAAAGCCATCCACGGGTAGCCCCACAAACCATTGACGTTAGCCCCAAAAACCATCCACGGGTAGCCCCACAAACCATTGACGTTAGCCCCAAAAACCATCCACGGGTAGCCCCACGAACCATTCACACGAGGTTAGGTTAGGCCTGTTAGGTTAGGTTCCATTAGCACTCATTTCACCCCTAAATTCATCGAAAAAAATAGGGATCGTACTAGAATTGAACATCATAAATCATTTTCTTGTAAAACAACGGCGTAGTTGGACACAATGACAGGAGATTACATTTTTGTTCATAAAACTACGCATATACACCTATATATAAAAAAAATTCAATCGGCTTTTTTTCAAATTTTCAGACGTGACCCCCGGTTTTTTTCGACAGATTCGTGATTAGGAGGTCAAAATTAGTTAGTATACCGAAAATTAACAAAATTGGAGACTTTCTCTATATTGTAAATTCGCTCCTATTAAAGATAATTCTCTTCTGTGTGCTATTACCGCGTGAAACAACGAATTACATACATAACGAATATACCATATTAATGCAAAACTGGATAAGTCATTGGAATTATCAAATAAGATAGCTTTCAGCTCGTAGATTTTAGTTCTTATAGAATTTATGTTTTTACCAAGGCACTATTAGTAGATTGGTAAATTTTTTTCAAATTTTCGATTTCCTCAAACTTTCGAAATGTTTCGTTCTCATTCGTTGTTCGAACATCATTTTTACGTACATCATGCTTATTTATCCGGCTCCCTGACCTTTTTCATACACACAAACCTACTTACCTACTTTCGTGATACCTTCCTTCTCCTTTCTCAACAAATAGGTCAAGGTCGCGCTGAAATTAGGAATCCTCAACAATCAATTCTTCCTTAATTAATTACTGCTATACCAAATATGTTCATTTCCTGTTTCGTTAATGTAAATTACTTCCTAATCTAGGTTTGCAAAACACTCGAGCACATTACGTCAATTCCATAGAACGGAATGACGTAAGAGATCGTTCAATTGCTCAGTGTTGCCAATGCCCGACACCAATTACCAAAAGTTTGGTAAAAGATTAATGAAATGATAGCTATCTTGTGTGAAGTAAAATATTATTTGTTTTCGTTTAACATAAAAATAGGCTAAATACCATATCGTAGCTAGCATCATATTATTGGGAAGCAGAGCCGGTTATACCTTAGGTGTGTGTGTTTGTGGGGGGGGGGCAGGCAATTATCTAGAAATCTAATTCTGGGGGTCCTAACCAGTGATGTGCCGTAGACTATAAGTTTACGTCTACATGCGTTGTCTACACGTAATATACGCGTAGATTACATTGGGTTGTAGTTTACATAGACTACGTAGACAATCTAAAGTGCATTAAACTTAATTTTCAAGGGATTCATGAAAGGAAAGTGACATTTTCAACTGTATTTGTTCCTAACGAAATTAAAAGAATCCTATTTACAACAAAATTTCTCTTCTCTTCTATTATCAACTATGGAGGAAGATAAGTAGTATGCAAAAAAGAACAACAGATGGCAGTCGTGAGGCAAGAGTGGTCTTTTCCCATAAAACACTAGAATATTTTCTATATTAGGTTTCTTCCTAGGCGAGAAATTGTTCGAATTTGGAAGAACGAGTATGAAAAGTTCTCCTCACACACCAGCAACTGATACGCAGTATAAATTTATTTTAATTCCACGGTGCCCTTTGCTAAGTTATCACCTTTCGCCATGTTGTTTACATAGATTACGTAATCCACGTGTATAAAATAGTCTACGTGTAGAATGTAGACTATCGTTGTTTACGCGTAGACGCACATCACTGGTCCTAACCAAGTGTCTCAAAATAATAATAATAATGTTTAAACTAAAATAACTATAATTATATTAAATTAATTAAAATATTCAAATTAATATATTTTTATTACATGAATAGGTAGGTTAAAGGATGTTATAAGAATAGTGATAGCGCATATTCATTATCTAGCTTCTCCATGTAGGAAGTGAGGAACTTTATACAGTTCATTTATATCTATTTCCAGTTCTCTGATTTTTAGGAGTTAGGTTAGCTACTGTCAAGAGTTGACTGCTCTCGCTCGCTCAGCCTTAGCATGGTTACAGGCTTTTCTCAAGGAATATAGGGCTTTTCTGTTGCTCGTTGAGGAATCTCAGCGGTCTTCCTACGGACAGATGGATGAGGAGAGGGAAGGGGCAGTGAATAGGGGGAGGGGTAAGGTTGCGAAGATCAGCGACCACCGAGGAACCAGTAAGACTTTCCTCATAATCAGCTATGCCAACCCCATCCAAAATGGTACTAAACCAAGCACAGTTTGATCTTTGTTGGCACTTAGCACCCTGCTTTTGGCATAATGGTAAAATCTAGCATAATCTGCAAACGCTAATCCCTGGGAGAGGGAAATCAAATTCAAAGGAATATGTTTGCAAGAAATAAAAATAAAATTGTGTCCTAATCTTATTTCTACTTCACCAGCGGACATGTTTAAAAAGAAGGGAGTATGCCGATCCAGCGGAAAGTTTTTTACAACCATGCCACGATTCATCCTCTATCTTTTCTTCATCCTGCTCGATTTAGTTCGTCAGGAGATTTTAGAGTAACAAATCGGTAGAAAGTTGCTCGGTTGGTGGTAAACAATTTTCTCAAACCCTTCTATGTTGAATCCATGTCGTTTCTGGCACATTCCAAGGTCTGCGATCCCTTTTCGCCACCACTGAGCAGAAGGATAAAAAAAACTTTGTTTTCTTTCTCCAACATCAGGGGTTTTCTACAACTGATGTCCATTCTGCCACTCAATGGCTTAGGGTTAATTAATATTTTGTAAATACCTAGGTAGGAGAATCCACTTCACAGCAGAATCGTTGCTAGATTTTTGGGGCAAAAAATTGCCTGAAGTACTTTTAACATATATTGTTATTTGTCCAAAACACTCAAGAAATTAAGTACATTATTATTTACGAAATTCTGTCAATCGGAATTTGTTTTACTGCAACTTTGTCTTATTTTCTACTTGTAAATGTCTTGAACATAAGTACACAGTGGTGTGACCATGCAACAGATAACTTTCACAGTGCACAGAAGACATCAAGGTCAAAATATTCGATGCTACCAGCCGTTGATAATGGCATTTTCTATCCCACATGTTTGGTTTGATTTGCTTTATTTCACTTCGCTTTTTGTGCCACTGTTGGCTAATTTGCGAAGATGGGGATGATTGATGATATGATGAAATTGATCAATAGATACTCACAAACATCCATGCCCAGGCCAGGATTCGAACCCGGGACCCCTGGCGTTGTAGCACGATGTGCTAACCACTCCGCCACGGGGCCGGCCCTATCCCACATGTATGCATCCCAAATTAATAGCTTCTTATTTGCCACTGGTATTTATTTTTAATGTCGAATAAGATTCTAAAAACGAAAATACGCCATAGAAACAATATTATGCCAGCAGACACACTGCCAGGGTGAAGTCACCTAGCAGCTCCCTTCAGATAATTTATTTACAGGGTTCGCATGACTTCGAAGTTCTGGACAACTGGAGGAGTCAGGAAAACAAGGGTAGGACTGAGGTCATTGGAAACAAATAATTTGTTAAATAAAGTTTTCAAACCCTAGTAGAGCATGTGGCCCGGTTCTGCAACCGAAAGTGGAGCTCGGTGGAGCTCACCTTAATGGATTTCTCTCGTAAGGCATGAGCTCCATTTTCTCGCAGTGTTGCCAGCTCCTCACCCGAAAAAAATCACCAAGGTTTTTGGGTCTAACCTAACCTAAGGCAAAGAGTTGGCAACACTGCAAAGCAAGCCTCAAGCAGTGTTGCCAACTTGTTCTTGACCTATTTTTTATTTTACGACGTTTTATGCACTAAACTAACCTACAATGAGAGTAGTACAGTGGCACGGGTTCGCCAACCGAAAATGGGGCTCGGTGGGGCTCGCAGTGTTACCAACTCCTTACTTGAAAAAATCACCAAGGTTTTTGTTTTTGGGTATAACCTAACCTCAAGCAAGGAGCTGGCAACACTGCTTGAGGCTTTTCTCGCAGTGTGGCCAACTCCTCACTTGAAAAAATCACCAAGGTTTGTTTTTGGGTCTAACCTAACCTCAAACAAGGAGCTGGCAATACTGCTTGAGGCTTGTCTTGCTGTATTGCCAACTCGGGCGAGGCGTAGCCTTTTACAGTGTATGTTAATGTCACTAGCAGTGTTGCCAACTCGGCGTAGCCTTTTATGGTGTATAATTTTTTAGCTTTTTTGTGTGTGAGTGTATATGTGTTACCAACTAGGCGTAGCCTTTTGGGTGTATGTTAACCTCACAGTGTTGCCAACTCGGCGTAGCTTTTTGGGTGTTAACCCCAGTGTTTCTAATTCGGCGTAGCTTTTCACGGTGTTTAATTTTTTAGTTTTTTTGAGGGGGTTTTGCCAACCCATCCGAAGATTCCACTATATCTTTCACTGGCTAAGCTAACCTACAAATAGTGGCAGTACTGACGAGGCTCGAATTATTATTTGAGGCTCGAATTATTATTTGACGCTCTTATTATTATTTGAGGCTCGAAACGAATCGCTAAATATAAAATAAAATAACAATGCCTATGAACCTGTTTGGCTTCAGGAAGCAGGCTATGGAGGCATTCGCCCAAAGTGCACCGTCGCCACCTGCGAGCTTGGACCTGTTGCCCTCCCTATTGTCTAAACTCAACGGTTTGTTGATTATACACTTGAATAGCATCCTGACCCAGTACGACGAGGATGTGGGCAAGACTTTCTACATATTCAACAACAACTTGAATTATTACCAGTTCCCCATCTCCGGCAAACTGCAGTTTGATATGAATCCCGAGAATAAAGGAGAGTTGCCAACATTTTACTCGAAAAGTCACCAAGATTTTTGTTTTTGTCTAACCTAACCTAAAGCGAGGAGCTGGCAATTCTGCTTGAGGCCTTACAGTGCATAAAGCAATTTGCCAACCTACTGGTATTTTTGCCATAGTTTTTTACAAAAAAAAAGAGAGAGGGAAGAGTTAAACAACCGGCAGTATTGCCAACATCTATCTACAGCTTTTTTACTTGGCAAGGGTTTAGCCAATTTAGCAAGGAGTGCCGGCAACAAATATATACTGCCGTAAAAGAGAAAGAGATGGATGGATAGCAACACAGTATGTGTGTGCGTGTGTGCGTATAATATGTAGTATTATTAACTAGAGTGTGTTGGCAACCCATCTGCAACTAAAAAAGATAGAGATACCTATTGCTGTAAGATAAAGAGAGAGACTAAGCTGGCAACAGTGGTGAGCGAATATGTATTATTTTCAAGTCCCGGGCAACACTGGCAACATCAATTGCGGTTCAGTGTTGCCAACTCACCTCAAGAATATTTCACCATATGATATTTTACAGGCGAAGCTAACCTACGAATGGGAGTTGGCAATACTGACTAGTGGAGGTAGCCAGGGCTGCGTCCGAATTAGCAACAGATGTTACCTAGAGCGCTGTTCCATCCGGGACTCAGCCAATCTCTGTTGTCCGAATTTGCGGTAGACGTGGAGTTGGAGGGAAGAGCAGAGAGGCGCCACAGATGCATGCTTGAACTTGCTGTGACGCTGCGCTTGGCAGCCATATTCTAACTTTTTTTTGTACAGACAATATTTACTGATTAGAGGATGTAAAACTCAGTTATATTTTAATATTTTATCGATAATACTGAATGCAGAAAAATTGTAAATGATGAAATAGTGTGTTATATTTTTAATATGAGTAGTAAATAGGTGGAAATTATTGTCATGTTTGTTTGCGCCCCAGAGCGCGGTGGGTGAAGTTTGGGCTGATACCTGGCGGGAAAAGTGACAGCCGTACTACAAGGGGACATGCAGATTCGGATGACTTGGATGTGACTTCGATGGCATGCGAGAGCAACGGGAGAGAATGGGATGGTGTGCTTGCCAATCCGGACACGGCTTTTTCTCTCGGGAATGATGTGCCACACACACACGCGCGCGCCTATTTATCTATCATGGGTAGATCATGTTCTGCGCATTTATTTGTTGCGCTGACACAGCGTGATGAGTAAATGTTTTTTCTTATTTTTGAAGTATGAATGCATTTTATCGTAATCTTCCAAGTCTCGGGGACACCAATGTTTGTATATTGCGATTTTTGTAAACCTCTCTTGGGAACAATGTGCCACACACACACACACACATACACACACACCAACATTGCTGTAAGATGAGGAGGGAGAGAGACCTATAGCTGGCAACAGTGGTGAGCGAATATGTATTATTTCCAAGTCCCGGGCGCCAATGTATATTGGGATTTTTGTAAACCTCTCTCGCGGGAACGATGTGCCACACATGTGTGCGCGTGCTTCTTATTATTTTTGTATTGTGATGCAAACAAACAAATAATAATTTTTTTTATTTTTTAGGATTTCTGGCCTCTATAACCTCGCCAGGGTGCGTGGGTGCTCAACACCAGTTCTAATGGTCATAGCTATCAAAAGCCTAATGCCTCTGTAGAGTTTTGTGAGTTATTATTTTTTTTTAATTTGCGCATCGAACTAACTTATATTGGATTTTGATCGTAGTGTGCAGTGTTAATTTGATCAGAGGTGCCTTATTGGCTGGATTGTTGTTATTCTGCAGCACTGTTGAGGTGAAATCCAAATTGTACATGTGCTTGTCGAAATGTTTTTGTATGTGTGGAAGAGTGTGCTTGGACCAGTAGGGAAATTTATTTTTCGCACCGAGGTCTGTCGCGAAAGTCTTCGTGCTTGAATTATGCGAGAGAGTTGTTGTCGAAGATTCGTCCAATAGGAGTTGGCAACACTGACTAGTTGCTTCACATTTTTTTTGTTTTTTAAATATATGATATTTCACAGGTGAGGCTAACCTACAAGTTACAAGTTGACGGCGTAATCTTCTATAAGATGATAAGTATGCAATAAGATGAAGAAGATGCTAACTGGCAATAGCGGTGTTAATGTTTCTAGCTTTCTACCCCCTCTCACCGGGCTTCCTCCCTCTTATGGTGCAGTGGTATTTAAGGATTCGATACTTGCACAAGTGGTTTTTGAAACTGTAGGTCCACCCCTGATTAGTCTTACTTACAGGGGACTCTTGTAAACACTACGAGGACGAAAAAAAGCATATTTTTGTTTTTTCTACATGTATGTATGTATGTAATGCGATTTGTGTGGGGGTCAAAATTTTGAATTTACGGCTTAATTAATCTGCATGAATGCTTAATGTTTGATTTTTCTTATTTCTAGTTTGATATGAGATATACACAATTTTATTTTTTGAAGTACAGTTAATATTACCTAGTTTGGGTTAAGCTGTAACATACAACTAGCGATCGACACGACCACCTGACACACAGACAGAGAGAGTGTGAGTAAATTCAAAGTGTGATTTATTGTGAACTAAACTAACCTCACTTACCTACCTACATATAGTCTTACAGGTAACTCAAAAAGCAGAAAGTAGTACATAGCATGACAAGTCGATCTATCGTAAACTAAACTAACCTCACTTGCCCACTCACATATAGCCTTACAGGTGACTCAAAGGCAGAAAGGCAGCTATATCACTTGTAAGGGTCAACACACAAGATTTATTGCAAACTAAATTAACCTACGACATAAGCCATGGACACATCTTCCAGATAGGGTATAAGCAACTCACCTTTTGCAATTGTATAACGGGGAAAATTAACCTACAGCTGGCAACACTGTTTGAGTTGCTTTCGACGAGCCAAACTCAAATAGGCTAAAGCTAATCTTCTACAGCTAGAAGCTTGAAACATATACCCTCGCAGAGTATGCCAACTTACCTTATGTAAAAATATTACCTAGTACGGTTAAGCTGTGACATACAACTAACGATCAACACGACCACCTGACACACATACGGAGAGAGTGAGACAGCTTATACGCAATATATTCCTACACATGTACTGGGTTTAAAAGGTAATTTGCAACAACTATTTCATTCACTCCCTATCAAAATCTTCTAACCACATGTTTTTGACACTTGCCGCCAGAACATGGTGGTTTTAGACTGTAAATTCAACCCGATTATTCTATTTGTGCATGATGCCTGCATTTGGAATATTTTATTCTTGGCATACGGTATTTTGCGTGCTCCAGTAACCTTGCGCTCGATTCACGGAAGCTATGACGTGTATTTCCTGTTTCGCGAACATGCGAGAATTTTTCACAATAGATAATATATTGCAAGAGCGAGTTGTTTGTGTATATAAATCTAGTTTTGGAAATAGACATGAATATAATGTCAAAAATTATTGCATAACTTAAAAATATTGATATTTATTGCACTAGCAAAGGTAAATGTGGAATGCCCCGGCCCCTCAGCTGTTAGGTTAAACACCATAAAAATTTTATTACTGATAGCAAGCATTCTCATATCGACAAAACAGATCTAGTAATGAGCTGTCTTGCAAGTCTCCCGAGTGAAGGAATATGATGCCACTATAAACTGTAAACAAGATATGCAGTCCCTCGCATGAGATGTACGAGGCTTATGAACCTCGACCTATAGAGTTGTACAATGGATGTTTTTTTTTTTTTAAGCATAGCGGTGTGTTTTCGTTTATTTCAATGTCATCGAGCGGGCATGTAAAGAAGGGGAGAGAAAAAAAGGAGGAGGGGTTATAACGGATAATTCATATTTCGATTTCAATATTTTTGCTAGTCACGATTCACCTGCTATCTAGAAGGACACTGGACGAAGGCTAAAAGCGAGTGAAGGAGAGAAATGTTATTTTTTTTATCTTTTTGATTGTGTGTGATGAAATAGTTTTAGATAATAATAGTAGGCTAATAGAATTGTAGAAAACGGCTGTATCGTGATGCGAGGCTGAAAGCAATTTCGAAAGCAGTCTCGGGCATCTTCGCGTTCAGCCAACAAGGAAAATGCACATGGAGGGCGCAACGGTATTGTCCATGGATGGTTTTTCTGAATAAACATACATATCAGTTTTTGCAGTCTCCAGATGGGACCGGAGCTTTTGTTTTGGTTGGACAAGGGGGTTCAGATAAATACATGGACATCAAAATAAAAGAAAAAAAATTTACTCCACTGCTCACATGTATTGAGTCTTCCAATAACACACCTCGCGGGGGCGTACCTACATGTATGCAAAATATAGTTAATGTCTTATTTCTCGAACCTGTGGTCTGTAGATTTGCTTTTGTTGGCAACAGAAACAGAAAAAATGGCACCATGTTATTGAATACTGATATGGGTGTACTGTAATCATAACAATTTTTCTAGTTAAAAATCTATGTCGAAAAGCAATGTTGGGTGACTTGTCTGTGTTGGGTCTTATTAACAACTTCACAGCTGTACCTGCACAACTCATCGACTACAAGGCAACAATGTTAGGAAATGTGTGCGTGGCTCCGAGAATACAATTTAAAATCACTAATGTGGCATGAACCCCCTCCACTTGTGTGTATTTGAATATGCGAAAATTAGACATTTTGAATAATCGATGAGAACAATCACAAAATCAGGTTGCACCTGTATGACGTGTTCAAACTTCAGACGATTTTTGTTAATCTACAAAAGCCAAGTGTGAACGGAGATTACTACGAAAATTGGGGAAAAGAAAAGAAGCGAGGCTATTTTGGCTAATGGCAACGATGAGGATGAATAATGGTTGTTTTGATAAAATTGACGAAGTCAATATGCCTAGCCTAAAATAAAATTCAACAATTAATGTTAAACATTTGCCACTCTGAAATGGCAACGGCTTTCATCATAATATCACTTGTTTCTAACCTGTTCATATTGGCCCTCTCTCTACCCCTCCATAAATTTGATTCGAAAGGCACAATCATTCCAGTTCTTGAATAAGACTTGCATATGCCCTCAGAAAAAAACAAGAGAAGAAATAAATAAATCAAGTCATGTATATTCTTCATCCCCCCCAATTTTCTTCCACAACACCGCACGAAGCCTCGAGTTTCGGATATTGTTGTTGTGCGACAGGATAGGATAGATGAACCGTATGTTTACCGAGGACCAGATGTAATCAAACATTTTTTTGAAAAGATAGTTGAAGAGGTTGAGACCATTGGCAGCCTCTTACGCGAATCGAAACCAAATGCTCCTATTATCCAGCGATGAACTTCAATCTCACAATAACATTGAAACGTGTCAGGTGTGTGATCAAAGGTTTTACCGACGAGAACTGGAAAGTAATTTCATCATAATTATTTCACCGGAAACTACATTGGTGGAATCTGTAACATAATGTATTTATGTATGTGTTTGACAATCATATATCACTTACTAGAACAATTTTCACATTGTTTTCACTATGTAAGATGATATTTTATTTATATTTACGATAAAATAGAGGTTTGGGTGTAATAACAGTTTTTATTAATTAATTTAGAGATGTATTTTTTATTTGTTGAGTTAATGATTAGGTTAATTTGTTATTTTCTCGCGAAAAAAAAAGAGGGGGCCACAGCTGAAAGAAAATACACAACTTGTATTATTGAGGTCAAGAGTTTGTTTTAACATCACTTTTTGCACACATAGGCTAATCACGACTCGGGATATGTTTAAAATGGAATCTGAAACATTGATTATGCGACCTGACTGGAACTCGGAATAGGACACACTGATTACAAAACGTCGATATATTACCACTTGGTAAGAAATTGAAGTGTTTCAATTCACACACACACTCACAATTTAAAACAACTAAACTGATCGCAGGCCCAACTGGTGGCTGGCATACACAACTATCCATCCACCAGTTGTCTTCTGGGGCGTGTGTCTCGATGAGTGTCAACAACCTCCATTGTGAAGTAAAATCTGTAGGGGTAACATCACTCTCCAATTACAATGTTGGCAAACTTTCCAACTTCATCGTGAACGACGACAAAGGTATCGGCTACCTGATAAAAATTATCAACACGCTGCCTCCGAGATTCTGGAACGTTGCCGAAGGAAAGGGACTCGTGAACGACATCATCAACAAGTTATTTTTCGAGATGCATTTACCTGGCTACCAATACTGCGAACCGGGTACCAAACTCGAGAAAAGATTGGAGAGAGGAGACAAGGGTGTGAATCCGTTGGACGCGGCATGCAAAGATTACGATATTGCTTACAATACGCACACGAATTTGGATGCACGTCACGAAGCAGACAAGAAATTGGAGCATGTCGCTTTCAGGAGGGTCATGAGCAGAGACGTTTTTTTTTTTTTTTGGGAGAAAAAGTTGTAGCATTGGGCATCACTATCGCCATGAACACGAAACAAAAATTTGGATGGGGAATCCTACCTAGAGTTATTTTTAACTGGCAACGAGGTGATCTTGGTCAGCACGACGAACCCTCAGCTGTTATAGAAGATATCTGAAACCAGCTTACACTAGTTACTTATAGCTTCCCCAATTTTCTCACGATGGTGGGTTGCTACCGGCCCTATACGTAGGCCGGATAAATTCCGACCAGAGCCGGATTCGAACCTATGGCGTCTCGCAGCGAACAATCTCAAGACGAGTGAACGCCGTAACTCGCTCAGCTACGGAGGAGGACTCTCTCTCTCTACTCTTTCTCTAATTTTCATCATTATTGTTAAAATTAATCCAAGAGAAAATATATATTTTGTGTTGACATGGGAAATATGCAATAAAAAAATGCATGATCAATAGTTAAGGTCAAAATCTGAATAAACAATGTTGAAAACGTTTCGGTAAACGTTCTTATACGTTCTTAAACGTTTCAACATTTATATAAGAACGATAAAAACATACTGTGATACTCATCTTCACGATTAGTCAAACGTAGTATTCATTCGCTGTACATATTTTCCGTCCTTAAATTCTAATAGTAACAAAAACCTTCCATCTCTCATTTTATATTTAATTCTGTGCAAATCACATGCCTGGAAGCTTGCGTGTATCACCCTCACTGTTTATTCAGATTTTGACCTTAACTATTGATCATGCATTTTTTTATTAACATATTTCCCATGTCAACACAAAATATATATTTTCTCTTGGATTAATTTTAACAATAATGATGAAAATTAGAGAAAGAGTAGAGAGAGAGAGAGAGTCCTCCTCCGTAGCTGAGCGAGTTACGGCGTTCACTCGTCTTGAGATTGTTCGCTGCGAGACGGCATAGGTTCGAATCCGGCTCTGGTCGGAATTTATCCGGCCTACGTATAGGGCCGGTAGCAACCCACCATCGTGAGAAAATTGGGGGAGCTATAAGTAACTAGTGTAAGCTGGTTTCAGATATCTTCTATAACAGCTGAGGGTTCGTCGTGCTGACCAAGATCACCTCGTTGCCAGTTAAAAATAACTCTAGGTAGGATTCCCCATCCAAATTTTTGTTTCGTGTTCATGGCGATAGTGATGCCCAATGCTACAACTTTTTCTCCCAAAAAAAAAAAAAACGTCTCTGCTCATGACCCTCCTGAAAGCGACATGCTCCAATTTCTTGTCTGCTTCGTGACGTGCATCCAAATTCGTGTGCGTATTGTAAGCAATATCGTAATCTTTGCATGCCGCGTCCAACGGATTCACACCCTTGTCTCCTCTCTCCAATCTTTTCTCGAGTTTGGTACCCGGTTCGCAGTATTGGTAGCCAGGTAAATGCATCTCGAAAAATAACTTGTTGATGATGTCGTTCACGAGTCCCTTTCCTTCGGCAACGTTCCAGAATCTCGGAGGCAGCGTGTTGATAATTTTTATCAGGTAGCCGATACCTTTGTCGTCGTTCACGATGAAGTTGGAAAGTTTGCCAACATTGTAATTGGAGAGTGATGTTACCCCTACAGATTTTACTTCACAATGGAGGTTGTTGACACTCATCGAGACACACGCCCCAGAAGACAACTGGTGGATGGATAGTTGTGTATGCCAGCCACCAGTTGGGCCTGCGATCAGTTTAGTTGTTTTAAATTGTGAGTGTGTGTGTGAATTGAAACACTTCAATTTCTTACCAAGTGGTAATATATCGACGTTTTGTAATCAGTGTGTCCTATTCCGAGTTCCAGTCAGGTCGCATAATCAATGTTTCAGATTCCATTTTTAAACATATCCCAAGTCGTGATTAGCCTATGTGTGCAAAAAGTGATGTTAAAACAAACTCTTGACCTCAATAATACAAGTTGTGTATTTTCTTTCAGCTGTGGTCCCCTCTTTTTTTTCGCGAGAAAATAACAAATTAACCTAATCATTAACTCAACAAATAAAAAATACATCTCTAAATTAATTAATAAAAACTGTTATTACACCCAAACCTCTATTTTATCGTAAATATAAATAAAATATCATCTTACATAGTGAAAACAATGTGAAAATTGTTCTAGTACATAAATACATTATGTTACAGATTCCACCAATGTAGTTTCCGGTGAAATAATTATGATGAAATTACTTTCCAGTTCTCGTCGGTAAAACCTTTGATCACACACCTGACACGTTTCAATGTTATTGTGAGATTGAAGTTCATCGCTGGATAATAGGAGCATTTGGTTTCGATTCGCGTAAGAGGCTGCCAATGGTCTCAACCTCTTCAACTATCTTTTCAAAAAAATGTTTGATTACATCTGGTCCTCGGTAAACATACGGTTCATCTATCCTATCCTGTCGCACAACAACAATATCCGAAACTCGAGGCTTCGTGCGGTGTTGTGGAAGAAAATTGGGGGGGATGAAGAATATACATGACTTGATTTATTTATTTCTTCTCTTGTTTTTTTCTGAGGGCATATGCAAGTCTTATTCAAGAACTGGAATGATTGTGCCTTTCGAATCAAATTTATGGAGGGGTAGAGAGAGGGCCAATATGAACAGGTTAGAAACAAGTGATATTATGATGAAAGCCGTTGCCATTTCAGAGTGGCAAATGTTTAACATTAATTGTTGAATTTTATTTTAGGCTAGGCATATTGACTTCGTCAATTTTATCAAAACAACCATTATTCATCCTCATCGTTGCCATTAGCCAAAATAGCCTCGCTTCTTTTCTTTTCCCCAATTTTCGTAGTAATCTCCGTTCACACTTGGCTTTTGTAGATTAACAAAAATCGTCTGAAGTTTGAACACGTCATACAGGTGCAACCTGATTTTGTGATTGTTCTCATCGATTATTCAAAATGTCTAATTTTCGCATATTCAAATACACACAAGTGGAGGGGGTTCATGCCACATTAGTGATTTTAAATTGTATTCTCGGAGCCACGCACACATTTCCTAACATTGTTGCCTTGTAGTCGATGAGTTGTGCAGGTACAGCTGTGAAGTTGTTAATAAGACCCAACACAGACAAGTCACCCAACATTGCTTTTCGACATAGATTTTTAACTAGAAAAATTGTTATGATTACAGTACACCCATATCAGTATTCAATAACATGGTGCCATTTTTTCTGTTTCTGTTGCCAACAAAAGCAAATCTACAGACCACAGGTTCGAGAAATAAGACATTAACTATATTTTGCATACATGTAGGTACACCCCCGCGAGGTGTGTTATTGGAAGACTCAATACATGTGAGCAGTGGAGTAAATTTTTTTTCTTTTATTTTGATGTCCATGTATTTATCTGAACCCCCTTGTCCAACCAAAACAAAAGCTCCGGTCCCATCTGGAGACTGCAAAAACTGATATGTATGTTTATTCAGAAAAACCATCCATGGACAATACCGTTGCGCCCTCCATGTGCATTTTCCTTGTTGGCTGAACACGAAGATGCCCGAGACTGCTTTCGAAATTGCTTTCAGCCTCGCATCACGATACAGCCGTTTTCTACAATTCTATTAGCCTACTATTATTATCTAAAACTATTTCATCACACACAATCAAAAAGATAAAAAAAATAACATTTCTCTCCTTCACTCGCTTTTAGCCTTCGTCCAGTGTCCTTCTAGATAGCAGGTAAATCGTGACTAGCAAAAATATTGAAATCGAAATATGAATTATCCGTTATAACCCCTCCTCCTTTTTTTTTCTCTCCCCTTCTTTACATGCCCGCTCGATGACATTGAAATAAACAAAAACACACCGCTATGCTTAAAAAAAAAAACATCCATTGTACAACTCTATAGGTCGAGGTTCATAAGCCTCGTACATCTCATGCGAGGGACTGCATATCTTGTTTACAGTTTATAGTGGCATCATATTCCTTCACTCGGGAGACTTACAAGACAGCTCATTACTAGATCTGTTTTGTCGATATGAGAATGCTTGCTATCAGTAATAAAATTTTTATGGTGTTTAACCTAACAGCTGAGGGGCCGGGGCATTCCACATTTACCTTTGCTAGTGCAATAAATATCAATATTTTTAAGTTATGCAATAATTTTTGACATTATATTCATGTCTATTTCCAAAACTAGATTTATATACACAAACAACTCGCTCTTGCAATATATTATCTATTGTGAAAAATTCTCGCATGTTCGCGAAACAGGAAATACACGTCATAGCTTCCGTGAATCGAGCGCAAGGTTACTGGAGCACGCAAAATACCGTATGCCAAGAATAAAATATTCCAAATGCAGGCATCATGCACAAATAGAATAATCGGGTTGAATTTACAGTCTAAAACCACCATGTTCTGGCGGCAAGTGTCAAAAACATGTGGTTAGGAGATTTTGATAGGGAGTGAGTGAAATAGTTGTTGCAAGTTACCTTTTAAACCAAGTACATGTGTAGGAATATATTGCATATAAGCTGTCTCACTCTCTCCGTATGTGTGTCAGGTGGTCGTGTTGATCGTTAGTTGTATGTCACAGCTTAACCATACTAGGTAATATTTTTACATGAGGTAAGTTGGCATACTCTGCAAGGGTATATGTTTCAAGCTTCTAGCTGTAGAAGATTAGCTTTAGCCTATTTGAGTTTGGCTCGTCGAAAGCAACTCAAACAGTGTTGCCAGCTGTAGGTTAATTTTCCCCGTTATACAATTGCAAGAGGTGAGTTGCTTATACCCTATCTGGAAGATGTGTCCATGGCTTATGTCGTAGGTTAATTTAGTTTGCAATAAATCTTGTGTGTTGACCCTTACAAGTGATATAGCTGCCTTTCTGCCTTTGAGTCACCTGTAAGGCTATATGTGAGTGGGCAAGTGAGGTTAGTTTAGTTTACGATAGATCGACTTGTCATGCTATGTACTACTTTCTGCTTTTTGAGTTACCTGTAAGACTATATGTAGGTAGGTAAGTGAGGTTAGTTTAGTTCACAATAAATCACACTTTGAATTTACTCACACTCTCTCTGTCTGTGTGTCAGGTGGTCGTGTCGATCGCTAGTTGTATGTTACAGCTTAACCCAAACTAGGTAATATTAACTGTACTTCAAAAAATAAAATTGTGTATATCTCATATCAAACTAGAAATAAGAAAAATCAAACATTAAGCATTCATGCAGATTAATTAAGCCGTAAATTCAAAATTTTGACCCCCACACAAATCGCATTACATACATACATACATGTAGAAAAAACAAAAATATGCTTTTTTTCGTCCTCGTAGTGTTTACAAGAGTCCCCTGTAAGTAAGACTAATCAGGGGTGGACCTACAGTTTCAAAAACCACTTGTGCAAGTATCGAATCCTTAAATACCACTGCACCATAAGAGGGAGGAAGCCCGGTGAGAGGGGGTAGAAAGCTAGAAACATTAACACCGCTATTGCCAGTTAGCATCTTCTTCATCTTATTGCATACTTATCATCTTATAGAAGATTACGCCGTCAACTTGTAACTTGTAGGTTAGCCTCACCTGTGAAATATCATATATTTAAAAAACAAAAAAAATGTGAAGCAACTAGTCAGTGTTGCCAACTCCTATTGGACGAATCTTCGACAACAACTCTCTCGCATAATTCAAGCACGAAGACTTTCGCGACAGACCTCGGTGCGAAAAATAAATTTCCCTACTGGTCCAAGCACACTCTTCCACACATACAAAAACATTTCGACAAGCACATGTACAATTTGGATTTCACCTCAACAGTGCTGCAGAATAACAACAATCCAGCCAATAAGGCACCTCTGATCAAATTAACACTGCACACTACGATCAAAATCCAATATAAGTTAGTTCGATGCGCAAATTAAAAAAAAATAATAACTCACAAAACTCTACAGAGGCATTAGGCTTTTGATAGCTATGACCATTAGAACTGGTGTTGAGCACCCACGCACCCTGGCGAGGTTATAGAGGCCAGAAATCCTAAAAAATAAAAAAAATTATTATTTGTTTGTTTGCATCACAATACAAAAATAATAAGAAGCACGCGCACACATGTGTGGCACATCGTTCCCGCGAGAGAGGTTTACAAAAATCCCAATATACATTGGCGCCCGGGACTTGGAAATAATACATATTCGCTCACCACTGTTGCCAGCTATAGGTCTCTCTCCCTCCTCATCTTACAGCAATGTTGGTGTGTGTGTATGTGTGTGTGTGTGTGTGGCACATTGTTCCCAAGAGAGGTTTACAAAAATCGCAATATACAAACATTGGTGTCCCCGAGACTTGGAAGATTACGATAAAATGCATTCATACTTCAAAAATAAGAAAAAACATTTACTCATCACGCTGTGTCAGCGCAACAAATAAATGCGCAGAACATGATCTACCCATGATAGATAAATAGGCGCGCGCGTGTGTGTGTGGCACATCATTCCCGAGAGAAAAAGCCGTGTCCGGATTGGCAAGCACACCATCCCATTCTCTCCCGTTGCTCTCGCATGCCATCGAAGTCACATCCAAGTCATCCGAATCTGCATGTCCCCTTGTAGTACGGCTGTCACTTTTCCCGCCAGGTATCAGCCCAAACTTCACCCACCGCGCTCTGGGGCGCAAACAAACATGACAATAATTTCCACCTATTTACTACTCATATTAAAAATATAACACACTATTTCATCATTTACAATTTTTCTGCATTCAGTATTATCGATAAAATATTAAAATATAACTGAGTTTTACATCCTCTAATCAGTAAATATTGTCTGTACAAAAAAAAAGTTAGAATATGGCTGCCAAGCGCAGCGTCACAGCAAGTTCAAGCATGCATCTGTGGCGCCTCTCTGCTCTTCCCTCCAACTCCACGTCTACCGCAAATTCGGACAACAGAGATTGGCTGAGTCCCGGATGGAACAGCGCTCTAGGTAACATCTGTTGCTAATTCGGACGCAGCCCTGGCTACCTCCACTAGTCAGTATTGCCAACTCCCATTCGTAGGTTAGCTTCGCCTGTAAAATATCATATGGTGAAATATTCTTGAGGTGAGTTGGCAACACTGAACCGCAATTGATGTTGCCAGTGTTGCCCGGGACTTGAAAATAATACATATTCGCTCACCACTGTTGCCAGCTTAGTCTCTCTCTTTATCTTACAGCAATAGGTATCTCTATCTTTTTTAGTTGCAGATGGGTTGCCAACACACTCTAGTTAATAATACTACATATTATACGCACACACGCACACACATACTGTGTTGCTATCCATCCATCTCTTTCTCTTTTACGGCAGTATATATTTGTTGCCGGCACTCCTTGCTAAATTGGCTAAACCCTTGCCAAGTAAAAAAGCTGTAGATAGATGTTGGCAATACTGCCGGTTGTTTAACTCTTCCCTCTCTCTTTTTTTTTTGTAAAAAACTATGGCAAAAATACCAGTAGGTTGGCAAATTGCTTTATGCACTGTAAGGCCTCAAGCAGAATTGCCAGCTCCTCGCTTTAGGTTAGGTTAGACAAAAACAAAAATCTTGGTGACTTTTCGAGTAAAATGTTGGCAACTCTCCTTTATTCTCGGGATTCATATCAAACTGCAGTTTGCCGGAGATGGGGAACTGGTAATAATTCAAGTTGTTGTTGAATATGTAGAAAGTCTTGCCCACATCCTCGTCGTACTGGGTCAGGATGCTATTCAAGTGTATAATCAACAAACCGTTGAGTTTAGACAATAGGGAGGGCAACAGGTCCAAGCTCGCAGGTGGCGACGGTGCACTTTGGGCGAATGCCTCCATAGCCTGCTTCCTGAAGCCAAACAGGTTCATAGGCATTGTTATTTTATTTTATATTTAGCGATTCGTTTCGAGCCTCAAATAATAATTCGAGCGTCAAATAATAATTCGAGCCTCAAATAATAATTCGAGCCTCGTCAGTACTGCCACTATTTGTAGGTTAGCTTAGCCAGTGAAAGATATAGTGGAATCTTCGGATGGGTTGGCAAAACCCCCTCAAAAAAACTAAAAAAATTAAACACCGTGAAAAGCTACGCCGAATTAGAAACACTGGGGTTAACACCCAAAAAGCTACGCCGAGTTGGCAACACTGTGAGGTTAACATACACCCAAAAGGCTACGCCGAGTTGGTAACACATATACACTCACACACAAAAAAGCTAAAAAATTATACACCATAAAAGGCTACGCCGAGTTGGCAACACTGCTAGTGACATTAACATACACTGTAAAAGGCTACGCCTCGCCCGAGTTGGCAATACAGCAAGACAAGCCTCAAGCAGTATTGCCAGCTCCTTGTTTGAGGTTAGGTTAGACCCAAAAACAAACCTTGGTGATTTTTTCAAGTGAGGAGTTGGCCACACTGCGAGAAAAGCCTCAAGCAGTGTTGCCAGCTCCTTGCTTGAGGTTAGGTTATACCCAAAAACAAAAACCTTGGTGATTTTTTCAAGTAAGGAGTTGGTAACACTGCGAGCCCCACCGAGCCCCATTTTCGGTTGGCGAACCCGTGCCACTGTACTACTCTCATTGTAGGTTAGTTTAGTGCATAAAACGTCGTAAAATAAAAAATAGGTCAAGAACAAGTTGGCAACACTGCTTGAGGCTTGCTTTGAAGTGTTGCCAACTCTTTGCCTTAGGTTAGGTTAGACCCAAAAACCTTGGTGATTTTTTTCGGGTGAGGAGCTGGCAACACTGCGAGAAAATGGAGCTCATGCCTTACGAGAGAAATCCATTAAGGTGAGCTCCACCGAGCTCCACTTTCGGTTGCAGAACCGGGCCACATGCTCTACTAACCCTGGAAAAATCAGGGGAATTAAATGATTTTTGCTTGGCAGAATTTGTAACCGGAAACACATTTCGTTTTATCTTCCCAACAATCTTCCTTTTTGGGTAGTATTGCTTATAAAAGGGCTATTTCATTTTATTTTTCATTTATTTTCAAAAATGTTCAACAAACGTGATTCGTTTGATTAACTTACAAAGTTGAAGTGTAACTCTTATTTTTTAGCATGTTATATCATTACACAGTTATGGAAAATACCTGGAGAAGTCAGGGACTTTGCAAAGTGGGTGTGAACCCTCAGCTATCAACCCCACACACATATGTTGCTTCTCGAAGGCTGTTTGAATTGTTTGCATTATGCACACGTGTAGTCTACCCGTATCATACATTTTTCTTCGCTCTCTGACAGAAACAATGTCAGTGACAAATGCAAATATTTGTCACGTGGTTGCATACCTATACATTCGAAAACGTTGTTCTTCAACATTTCGTAACAAAATGAGCAAATTTCTACCCACCATTTCCTATACACCCCGCTCCCACACACATATACAGTATATGTGTATATACAGTGTATAATACTATGAGAAAATTTATTTAAAATTCGCCTATGGGTATGCCCCCCCCCCCTAAAAAAAATCCTGGGTACGGGCCTGAATCGAACACATTTTTCAAACCTTCCTCGGTTTACGATAACATATTCTTACACTCCGCAAAAGCCACGAGTCTCCACTGAGCTTACGTATAGGTCGGGGGAAAAAAACCTGCCCTGCCAAGGAAATTAAAGACAAATAGAAAAAGAACTGAATATTTATTGAATATAGAAAAAAGGATGTTAGATCCAGTAAAGTTCCAAGTTATATTGTATCAATGTTATGTTGTAAGTAGTAATAAATCTTCCATAAATCGTCTTTGGTACTGTCATTCAAAGTCGCAGGATCATAACATAATCTTTTCCTTCCAAAATTTTTGGCAGAAATAAATAAACCTCCACTAAACAACAAATATATTTTCATTATTTAATTTTAGTTATTTTATTACCTCATTATTTTCATTATTTAATTTTTGTACTTAGTAAGTCTTTCGGGGTTGGTCCGGATACTCTGGACCCACCTCCTAAATACGTCCTGGGTGGGGGAGGGACAAACTCGGGCAATCGCGCCTCGCGCTTCAGGTGGCCCCGCTCCATTTAGAAAATAATTGTTTGTATACTGTTTATTATCCGTTTATAGGACGCTGCTGCTTCCAATTAATCAACTAATCTGATTTTTCCAGATTTCATGGATTGTTTTGACATAGTACTTTAAAAGACCCAAAATTACTGAAATCACATTTTAAACAAAGTACTACATAGGCTTTTGTAACCGTTCTGTGCGTTTTATTGAGAGTGGCTCGGGGCGCGGAATTCTTATTGCAAAATAATTAGATATAGTTTAAGATATAAATTATAATATTCATAACTACACTACAGTGTGTTCCGGGAATCTCTGGAGCAAGCTAACGAAAACAAGTCTCTTCGCAAGTAGAGAAAGGCATGGACGTCCGCAGGATTTTTTTTTCCAGGGAGGGGAGACAAATTTTTCTCCATAATAGTGATGCTTCCCCAAAAAAGCACTGCTTCAGTCTGAAATTATGATGCTCCTTCAACGCCCTTATAATAATCAACATAATTACTCTGACTGAAATGAAATTATATGTGAAATATATAATTTTTAAGTGGACATTCATTTTCCATATATAGAGGACTCAATAAATGGGCGCGTGAGGGGGGAAGTTACTACATGGAGGGGGAAAACGCGGCTGCAGCTACTAGCCGTTTGAGCAGCGCGCACTGCGTAGCTCCGATCACTCGCTTTCTTCCCTTCTATACCGTTATGTGCGGCTTTGCTCCACAGATTCCAAGACAGAGTGTACAAAGTTAAAAATTATTGCTTGTAAGCATATGCATTTAAATGAAGAAAGTAACATAGAAACTTACGGTAAACTTTAAAATAATAGGATTATGATGTCTGCCTGCTCAACCCGTTCCCTCCATTGTATATAGACTGGTAATGCACCTTACTGATAATAAAGCTTTGTTATTTGTATTATTTGCAGACATTTATACAGGGTGATTTGTAATTCGACCTATTCCTGGAAAGGGGTAATACTAGAGCACATTTGCAAGAAATTTGACCCTATGCACCGGGGGTCGGAGTTTGGTTTGGTTTGAGTTGATGTTTTAAGTCCACTTTATGCACAGTAAGGCTAATCGGGACTGGACCTACAGTTTAAAGTGGGATCCGAACCACTTGTGCCTCCACCGGGTATCGAACCCGGGACCCCTCGATTACAAGGCAATGACGCTACCACTTCGCCATCCGGGGGCCGGAAATCAATGGCTTTCGAGTTATTGCAGTTTCTAGATTTTCCGACTTGCGACCAAAAAACTACTAATTGTGAAAAAACTGCTACACCCTAGGCACTCAATCGACATGTTGCTAACAGCTGACGAATGAGTGACTCCTGGGAAAAAAATTCGTGCCCAAAATCCCCATACCCACAGAAAGGAACAGTCATTGGAGCACACGGCATGAAAAAATTTGGAAGTTATCGTTTAAATCGAAGAGGATTACTCAAAAAAATGGTAACACACTTAGCGTAAAAATTACGCAAAAAACTTCCTCGTTTCACAAGCTCTCCAAAAAGATATAAATGTTGTCCACTGGCACACGGGTTGGGGGAAAAATCGGAATAAAAAGCGGAGAAGGCGCGTTGTAGACTCCCATCATCTGACAAGAATTCTGTGGACGGACGAATCCAAATTCGACCGCGATGGTATTACGAATTTTCATAATGCGCATTTTTGGGCCCCTAAGGGTCATAACTCAAGAAAATCTAAAGAAATGGCTCACCAGAGCAAATTCTCACTAAATGTGTGAATAGGAATCATCCACAATCATGTGATGGGTCCATTCTTTCTGCCACAAAACCTAAATGGCATTACCTACGAAAACTTCCTAAGGGAAGAATTGACGTCGTTACTGGAGGATGTGCCGCTCGCCACAAGAAGGGGTATGATTTACCAATATGATGGCTGCCCAGCCACTATTTCCGAGGTGTGCGACAGTGGCGGGACGAGAATTATCCCATGCGATGGATTGGTCGAGGCGGCCCGACCCCCTGGCCGGCGAGGAGTCCGGATTTGACGCCATGCGACTTTTACATTTGGGGTCACATGAAAGAGTTAGTCTACAGTACACCAGTGGATTCCCAAGAAGAGTTGAGAGAGAGAATTGTGACAGTCGCCCAATACATAAGAGACTGAGTGTCAACACGAGTGCCTGGGTCTGAAGTCTGGTCTGAAGTAGGCCGCAGGCTGCGTGCTTGCATACGTAACCGGGGAGGCAATTTATAACAGTTAATTCTGACAACCTGGAATCATGAGAATGGTAAATAACATTATTATTTCACTCATTTTCGTTCCTCTATTTCTCACAACCGAGAACTTCTTTTCATTTTACAAGGAGGTCTACAACGCGCCTTCTCCGCTTTTAATTCAGATTTTCCCTCCAACTCGTGTGCCAGTTGACATTTGTATCTGTTTGGAGAGCTTATGAAAAGAGTAAGTTTTTTGCGTAATTTTTACGCTAAGTGTGTTACCATTTTTTTGAGTAATCCTCTTCGATTTAAACGATAACTTCCAAATTTCTTCATGACGTGTTCTCCAATGACTGTTCCTTTCTGTGGGTATGGGGATTTTGGGCATGAATTTTTGTTTTTTGAAGTTTGAACTTCAAACGTACTTCACTAAGTAACATCATAAACACATACAAAGATGGAATGACAAAGAATGATGTCAGCCTGTGGGTGAATGTTGCATACATCTCTCTCTCTCTCTCTCTCTCTCTCTCTCTCTCTCTCTCTCTCTCTCTCTCTCTCTCTCTCTTTAGGGCTGGTAACAGCATGGGGTAAAATGGTACTTCTACAGTCATAGATAAGATTTTAAAATTATATCAAATTGGACTAGTAAGAAATGGAGCTGTAGCTGCGAAGATGATGGTCATCGTCACCCCAGGCCCGTGGAACATAGAAATTAAACCGACCTGTTATTTCTCCTCAATTTCTCACCTCCTTTCGTCGGGAATAAAACAACATTTTAATTTAATAGGAAACTAATGTCTTCTTAAAGTTTCTCATTTTTTGTCCCTCCACCTAGTTATCTTTAATTTGAAATAGATTTTGCAGATGTGAACGGAACATAAAATTTCTACAATGTCTAAGAGTAGATGGTATCTGCGCCAGTGGCTGTTTCTGCCCTCGGGCGTTTAATATTCGCAACTTATTTGCGCGTACTTATAACTTATTTGCACGGGTTTTAATTAATTCGCATGTACTTAGAATTCATTTGCAAGTACTTAGAGTACTTTACATTTATGTATTTGCATGTTTATAACTTTTATGAATATATATTTATTTATTTTATGAAAAATATGTATATAGAAGGTAATTAGAGGTACTAAACGCTATGCATATGGTTTTATATTCATTACTGCAAAGTATGTAATGTATAAAATGTTAATATTAATGTTTATAATATTGAAAATAAGATTTTATGGTTTATGAACCGCTATGAACGGTGGTAATGGCTGTAGGTACAGGTCCAATTACGATAGGAGACGGTCCCGGTATTTGAACCCGCGATATGTAATATTATTAATTAGTACTATGTAATAATGTTATATGGCATGTAATATATTGAGCGGAGACGAACTATGTATAACGTGTGATCTGAGTCTGATGCCAGACAGACAAGGGTGAACTCCGCGCAGGTAGAGGAGAAAGGAATTTGGGGGAAGTGCGTTCAAGGTCAAATGACGTCACAACGTCAGAACAAAGAAGGAATCTGATTCACCAATCAGAGAACGCGTCGGTAGATTTTCAGAACCGGTTTTCCAAGGTTAACCAGTACGCAAGAACAGGGGAAAGCTATGCAATAGTGTAGGGCAGGGGAGGGATTCAACCAGACAACAAAGGATGTCTTGAATGCGCAGCAAGGGTCAAATCTTTGAAGCTATGCGTCGCTTGTAGAACTGGTTTCCGCCGCCAATTAATATTCCGCTCAGGGTTGCCCCAAGGCACAGGACGCTTTAGCGCAGGTTTTTTTATCTGTACTATGAAGAAAGGAGAGCTATCAGGGACTGGACCTACAGTTTTCACTATTTGCTTTTATCACGGGGTATCGAATCTAGGACCCATTGATTATTGATTTAGGTAGTAAATGTATGTTACTGTGTGCTATTTAACTTAATTTTGAGTTTATTTTTTACCAAACTTTGACTTTATGTCAAACATTTTCACAGCTTATTCTTATTTTTACAAAAATAACACTATTTGTACTATTGAGGCAACATTTTTTATTAAATTTTGGACTCGCAAAGACATTTTTTCAACTTTTAATTTATTATTTTACAATTTTATGTTAATTTTTTACCAAAATAACACTATTTATACTATTAAGGCAACATTTTTTATTAAATTTTGGACTCACAAAGATATTTTTACAACTGTTTAACTTATTAATTTACAATTTTATACCTATTTTTAATCTAAATAACACTATTTGTACTATTCAGGCAACATTTTTTCATTAAATTTTGGACTCACAAAGACATTTTTTCAACTTTTAACTTATTATTTTACAATTTTATGTTAATATTTTACCAAAATAACACTATTTGTACTATTCAGGAAAGACTTTTAGTTACATTATCGACACACTAAGTGTGTGTTCTCATCTTCTATCTGTTTATTAGGCTTATTATTACTCAAATAACACAATTTCAGCTGTTCAGACAACATTTTTTATTAAATTTTGGACTCACAAAGACATTTTTTTCAACTTTCAACTTATTATTTTACAACTTTATGTCAATTTTTACCAAAATAACATTATTTATACTATTCAGGCAACATTTTTTCATTAAATTTTGGATTCACAAAGACATTTTTTTCAACTTTTAACTTATTATTTTACAATTTTATACCTATTTTTACCAAAATAACACTATTTATACTATTCAGGAAAGACTTTTAGTTATATTTTCGACACACAAAGTGTGTTTTTTCAACTTCTATCTGTTTATTTCACAAGTTTAGGCTTATTATTACCAAAATAATACAATTCAATCTGTTCAGGAAAGACTTTTAGTTCTCAACTGCTATCTGTTTATTTCACAAGTCTAGGCTTATTATTACCAAAATAACACAATTCAATCTGTTCAGGAAAGACTTGTAGTTACATTTTCGACACACTAAGTATGTGTTCTTAACTTCTATTTGTTTATTTCACAAGTTTAGGCTTAATATTACTCAAATAACACAATTTAATCCAGTCAGGAAGGATTTGTTATTATATTTTGGATGCACAAAGAGATGTTTTCAACTTTTTTACTGATTTTTTTTGCAGGGTATGTATTAATTTTTATTTATTTTGTTTTGTATCATATATACATTTACAAATTTTTAACTTAGTTTAGTATTTATTTAAATATTTTCAAAAACACTAAAGAAAAAGTACTTTTAGCTAAAATGTAAGCCACAGAATATATGATTATTATTATTATTATTATTATTATTATTATTATTAGGATTTACTGAATTCCAATTTGCTATTTTTGGTTCTGTATTTCTATATGTATTTCTTTAGGTCAGGTTACGCCTGCTATGTAGGAAACTTTGTTTATTTTAGAGTTTGATGAGTATTTTGTTACTTTTATACTAGGTAAAGTTTCCTAAATATATCAGGTAGGGCTCCATCTATATACTTTTGTTTTTGCTGTTTGGAGATGATGCGATCAGCATCACTCTCCATCTGCTTTTTATTTTATGTACCCAATATTATTTTGAGGCTTAGTGAATTCTAGAGCCTATTTATGCAGGAGAGAGGGCTTGAAATTTTTGATCTCAGATAACCCACAACTATTTGTCAGAGTATTTTAAAGGATATTTTATATTTATTATGTGCCACTAGAATATCAAAGCTTGCTTAATTTTTATGTCTGTAACGCTGTTATTGTATTTCTAGCTAAGGTTTACTGGATAAAGTACACGAAATGTTTAACATTTCGACTATTTGCCTTTATACGAGGCCAAATTTTTAGTGTAACGAAAATTATTGTGTGTCTATAAAGACTGAAATCCCTTTACCGATGGGTCCATAACTGGACGCTTACCAACATTGTTCCTTTTTTTAAAAAATATAACCATTTATCAATATATTGACAATTCACAGGACAAGACGAAGTTCACAGACGACTGACTACATATACGAACCATAGGTCCATTTGCTAAACTTTTTTTCTATGCTAGAAAAATAATTTAGCCTTATACCCTTTTTCAAAGAATTTTTGAAGTATTACTGGTTTTTTGGGTGCATCAACACTTGGGTTATTTCCATTTGGTTTATTATACGAGGCTACAATCACTATTTGAACACTGAAATCCTCTGATTGAAACTAAAAGCTTAGGCTGTAACTAGGGATTTAGTATGTATATCGACAATTTATAGGACAACACGAATTTTACAAAGGATTGTAGGTGATGTAGGACTAGACGCCAGAGCTTTGTTAACCTGCAAGAAGCATTTACAGCTAATGCTACGAGGAAATGAGGTTGATTTTTACTGTTTCACAAGAATGCTATTTTTTATACACCCAATATTTGTTTTTTCAAGTGACTACATGTACCAGAAGCACTTACAGGCCAACTCTAACTAGACTTCGACTTATTCTATATAAGGTGCTAAATTTATAAAGAACTATGATTGTGTATATTTCTGAGGAAGTACGCAAAAGCAGATTATCCGATTAAAGTATCTGAAAAACAGATTTTTCTATGTAAGTATATTTTTATTGACTGGATTATTTAACAGATCAAACAGGAAGACTGCAAAATTCATTAAATGTAGTTCTATAGTATAGGTGGTTTCAGAGATATAAAAAGAACAAATATAAGATTTAGCTTTTTTTGCTTATGAGGCTAATCGCGACGCTAAGGGTAAATGGCGAGGAAATGTAACGGAGGAGAAACAGTCCCAAAAGTTATGGGCTGCATGTAAGTTAATACCACAGATATTACAGTAGGTATAGGTTCTACCACCAGAACATTTCTATCATAACAATACTGGTTATGCTGTACTGTTAGCTAAAGATGCTGATATTTGAGAAATTTAAAAGCTTATTTGCGAAATTTTAAGATAAATAATAATCTGTTAGACTGTAAACATATTTTATATCCATTCTGCAAAAGATCCGATGACAAAATTTAAAAATTGTTATCGCCCAGACAGGGACTCGAACCCTGGACAGATAGGTTAAAAAGCCTAACGCTATACCAACTAAGCTATCTGGGCACAAGGTATTCTTTTTTTGAAAAGTTAGTTATGTTAAGAAATATATTGAAACACTTGAGAACTCTTTTGGTCTGGTTCGACAGAGAAGGAGACAACATTTCCAAATTTTTACAGACTGGGTGTATTTTTCCACTATAGAGACCTTCACTATATGTAATTCGAAACGCTAAAGTTCAGCTAGCTTCCAAAATTGAGGCAAAGATTGTGTTTGACGAGATTAACAAGTTACAATTATATCCAGTTACGGACAAATAAAGCTAAAACTCTCAGATTTACTGTACTAGCCAAGTTTTAGTAACATTTTCTTCACTTTAGTACAAATACCAAAGAAATAGGTATATTTTATTTATAATTTGCCAAAATGTACTAGTATTTAATTTACAAAGTTAGGTAAAAAACAGTATTTTTTAAAAATATTGTTACTGCCTTCAAATTTTATGTTATTTAGCCACTAACAACTGGTTTACACTGTTTGGCATCCTTTAAATAGAAAAAGAAGGAATTATTTGTTTAGTATTTTTACTATTTTATATTTATTTAAGAAAACAATTCTACAGTTTAACTTAATTTTTAACAAATTGTTACTAATTTATATATCAAAGTTATGTTATTTAGAGTGTATGAAGCCGCATAAAGTTAATATTTGTACTTATCAGTGCAACTAACAATTATATTTTACAAACAAAAGATAATGTTTACAGTTAAATTACTTGAATCAGAGAATAATATTTTACAGTAATTAATTCATTCAGCACTAGTCAGTACTTTTATGCATCAGAAAGTTTTCTTAATTTTCTATTACGCATGCTATTTTGGGCTATTCTTAAAATATATTTCGAAGGCAAACTGGTTTAATTTTCTGCTTATAATCCCGAATGTTCATGGCTGCAGCAACACATGCTTTTCATCTGTCCCTGTCCTGAGCAAGATCTATATACTCCTTTCCTTCCCTACCAATTTCCTTTAGGTCCATCTCTACATTATCCCTCCATCTTTGTTTTGGTCTTCCTATTGGTCTTTTACCATCAGGTTTCCCAACAAGAATCCTGTATACTCTTCTTTCCTCTCCCATTCGTACCACATGATCTACACACCTAAGTCTTCTTGATTTAATCATTCTAATACTATCTGGACATGAATACAAATTATGTACTTCTAAATTATGTAACCTTCTCCACTCATCTGTCTCCTCATCTGTTTTAGGACCAAGTATTTTCCTAAGGATTTTATTTTCAAATATTCTCAATTTATGTTCCTTTTTTCAATGTAAGGGACCAAGTTTATTTACTGTATTTAACTTTTATTTTTTTGTAATTAACAAAAATTAAAAGCTTATACTGTAGTTATTATATCTTTTTCTATCAGCTTATTTTGAAATCAATATTATTAGATATAGTCTTTGATTTATAACTATATTGCTTTTTTTTTATCAATTTATCTAAGAGTACACACAGAAAAACACATCTGTTCACACTTTTATGTACATAGATATGCCTTTTTTCAATATTTTAGTATGAAGATTGCACTTTAGCTATTTAAGCAAGTGTAGGAAAGGTAGGATTTCTGAGAATTTCTTGCAGGATTTTGTTGTCCAAGTATAGATGAGAACTGAGCTGGGAGACTGTTTTGAACCTTTTCATGAGAGTTTGCATGTGAACTGTATGCAAATTGAGCACTATTGACTGCGCATGCTTCTAAGTTTTGCTGTTATTTTACATCAACCCTGTGAGACTGTAGACAGTTTTTCCCTTTTCAAGTAGTTTTTACTGATTGTATTTGTATATGTTTTGGGGACTTAGCAGTTTTATGTTATGAGGCAGTTTATTGTAAAATATTTTTACCGGATTGTTTTGAGATATTGAGTGTCTACTGTTTTACTTGTAATTATTTTTCTTCTTGTGTTGTGTATTTGACTATATTTTGTTCAAGTTCGTAGTATTTACAATAATTGTTATTGACTTGTAGGGAGTAATAATCCTTTGCAAGATGCTCTATACTTTAGTCTGAACATTATTCTTAGTGTTCACTTTTGAAGCCTTAGTATTCTGGTAGTATTATTAATGTAGAGGTAAATTAGGCTAAAATGTAGGCATTTTTCTGATAAATTATACTCACTTAGTTGTTTCAGCAGGTAGAAGTTGCATGATGGTTTACTGCTGATGATGTTAATTTGCTCTTCTTATGTACTACGTATGATGTAGCTTACTTGAGTAATTGGAATTTCCTACTGAAAAAAGGATTGCTTGTCTATTTTATTCCTATGTTGTTAAGTTTGTCCATAAGCAAGCCATGTTTTTACTCTATCCTATGCCTTGGAAGAATCTAGATATATTGTGTTTGCAGTTTTATGTTTCTCTAAGGTTTCAGCTATGTAGTTTTTTAAACTGTGCTATGGGTGTCACTATTGATTTCTCTTTCTGGATGCCATGTTGGTTTCTGTGTATTCCTCTTGCTGCTTGAATTTGACTTAGGTTGTTTGCAAACAAATAAAGATCTAAGAAAAAAGCAAACAACCTAAGTCAAATTCAAGCAGCAAGAGGAATACACAGAAACCAACATGGCATCCAGAAAGAGAAATCAATAGTGACACCCATAGCACAGTTTAAAAAAACTACATAGCTGAAACCTTAGAGAAACATAAAACTGCAAACACAATATATCTAGATTCTTCCAAGGCATAGGATAGAGTAAAAACATGGCTTGCTTATGGACAAACTTAACAACATAGGAATAAAATAGACAAGCAATCCTTTTTTCAGTAGGAAATTCCAATTACTCAAGTAAGCTACATCATACGTAGTACATAAGAAGAGCAAATTAACATCATCAGCAGTAAACCATCATGCAACTTCTACCTGCTGAAACAACTAAGTGAGTATAATTTATCAGAAAAATGCCTACATTTTAGCCTAATTTACCTCTACATTAATAATACTACCAGAATACTAAGGCTTCAAAAGTGAACACTAAGAATAATGTTCAGACTAAAGTATAGAGCATCTTGCAAAGGATTATTACTCCCTACAAGTCAATAACAATTATTGTAAATACTACGAACTTGAACAAAATATAGTCAAATACACAACACAAGAAGAAAAATAATTACAAGTAAAACAGTAGACACTCAATATCTCAAAACAATCCGGTAAAAATATTTTACAATAAACTGCCTCATAACATAAAACTGCTAAGTCCCCAAAACATATACAAATACAATCAGTAAAAACTACTTGAAAAGGGAAAAACTGTCTACAGTCTCACAGGGTTGATGTAAAATAACAGCAAAACTTAGAAGCATGCGCAGTCAATAGTGCTCAATTTGCATACAGTTCACATGCAAACTCTCATGAAAAGGTTCAAAACAGTCTCCCAGCTCAGTTCTCATCTATACTTGGACAACAAAATCCTGCAAGAAATTCTCAGAAATCCTACCTTTCCTACACTTGCTTAAATAGCTAAAGTGCAATCTTCATACTAAAATATTGAAAAAAGGCATATCTATGTACATAAAAGTGTGAACAGATGTGTTTTTCTGTGTGTACTCTTAGATAAATTGATAAAAAAAAAGCAATATAGTTATAAATCAAAGACTATATCTAATAATATTGATTTCAAAATAAGCTGATAGAAAAAGATATAATAACTACAGTATAAGCTTTTAATTTTTGTTAATTACAAAAAAATAAAAGTTAAATACAGTAAATAAACTTGGTCCCTTACATTGAAAAAAGGAACATAAATTGAGAATATTTGAAAATAAAATCCTTAGGAAAATACTTGGTCCTAAAACAGATGAGGAGACAGATGAGTGGAGAAGGTTACATAATTTAGAAGTACATAATTTGTATTCATGTCCAGATAGTATTAGAATGATTAAATCAAGAAGACTTAGGTGTGTAGATCATGTGGTACGAATGGGAGAGGAAAGAAGAGTATACAGGATTCTTGTTGGGAAACCTGATGGTAAAAGACCAATAGGAAGACCAAAACAAAGATGGAGGGATAATGTAGAGATGGACCTAAAGGAAATTGGTAGGGAAGGAAAGGAGTATATAGATCTTGCTCAGGACAGGGACAGATGAAAAGCATGTGTTGCTGCAGCCATGAACATTCGGGATTATAAGCAGAAAATTAAACCAGTTTGCCTTCGAAATATATTTTAAGAATAGCCCAAAATAGCATGCGTAATAGAAAATTAAGAAAACTTTCTGATGCATAAAAGTACTGACTAGTGCTGAATGAATTAATTACTGTAAAATATTATTCTCTGATTCAAGTAATTTAACTGTAAACATTATCTTTTGTTTGTAAAATATAATTGTTAGTTGCACTGATAAGTACAAATATTAACTTTATGCGGCTTCATACACTCTAAATAACATAACTTTGATATATAAATTAGTAACAATTTGTTAAAAATTAAGTTAAACTGTAGAATTGTTTTCTTAAATAAATATAAAATAGTAAAAATACTAAACAAATAATTCCTTCTTTTTCTATTTAAAGGATGCCAAACAGTGTAAACCAGTTGTTAGTGGCTAAATAACATAAAATTTGAAGGCAGTAACAATATTTTTAAAAAATACTGTTTTTTACCTAACTTTGTAAATTAAATACTAGTACATTTTGGCAAATTATAAATAAAATATACCTATTTCTTTGGTATTTGTACTAAAGTGAAGAAAATGTTACTAAAACTTGGCTAGTACAGTAAATCTGAGAGTTTTAGCTTTATTTGTCCGTAACTGGATATAATTGTAACTTGTTAATCTCGTCAAACACAATCTTTGCCTCAATTTTGGAAGCTAGCTGAACTTTAGCGTTTCGAATTACATATAGTGAAGGTCTCTATAGTGGAAAAATACACCCAGTCTGTAAAAATTTGGAAATGTTGTCTCCTTCTCTGTCGAACCAGACCAAAAGAGTTCTCAAGTGTTTCAATATATTTCTTAACATAACTAACTTTTCAAAAAAAGAATACCTTGTGCCCAGATAGCTTAGTTGGTATAGCGTTAGGCTTTTTAACCTATCTGTCCAGGGTTCGAGTCCCTGTCTGGGCGATAACAATTTTTAAATTTTGTCATCGGATCTTTTGCAGAATGGATATAAAATATGTTTACAGTCTAACAGATTATTATTTATCTTAAAATTTCGCAAATAAGCTTTTAAATTTCTCAAATATCAGCATCTTTAGCTAACAGTACAGCATAACCAGTATTGTTATGATAGAAATGTTCTGGTGGTAGAACCTATACCTACTGTAATATCTGTGGTATTAACTTACATGCAGCCCATAACTTTTGGGACTGTTTCTCCTCCGTAACATTTCCTCGCCATTTACCCTTAGCGTCGCGATTAGCCTCATAAGCAAAAAAAGCTAAATCTTATATTTGTTCTTTTTATATCTCTGAAACCACCTATACTATAGAACTACATTTAATGAATTTTGCAGTCTTCCTGTTTGATCTGTTAAATAATCCAGTCAATAAAAATATACTTACATAGAAAAATCTGTTTTTCAGATACTTTAATCGGATAATCTGCTTTTGCGTACTTCCTCAGAAATATACACAATCATAGTTCTTTATAAATTTAGCACCTTATATAGAATAAGTCGAAGTCTAGTTAGAGTTGGCCTGTAAGTGCTTCTGGTACATGTAGTCACTTGAAAAAACAAATATTGGGTGTATAAAAAATAGCATTCTTGTGAAACAGTAAAAATCAACCTCATTTCCTCGTAGCATTAGCTGTAAATGCTTCTTGCAGGTTAACAAAGCTCTGGCGTCTAGTCCTACATCACCTACAATCCTTTGTAAAATTCGTGTTGTCCTATAAATTGTCGATATACATACTAAATCCCTAGTTACAGCCTAAGCTTTTAGTTTCAATCAGAGGATTTCAGTGTTCAAATAGTGATTGTAGCCTCGTATAATAAACCAAATGGAAATAACCCAAGTGTTGATGCACCCAAAAAACCAGTAATACTTCAAAAATTCTTTGAAAAAGGGTATAAGGCTAAATTATTTTTCTAGCATAGAAAAAAAGTTTAGCAAATGGACCTATGGTTCGTATATGTAGTCAGTCGTCTGTGAACTTCGTCTTGTCCTGTGAATTGTCAATATATTGATAAATGGTTATATTTTTTAAAAAAAGGAACAATGTTGGTAAGCGTCCAGTTATGGACCCATCGGTAAAGGGATTTCAGTCTTTATAGACACACAATAATTTTCGTTACACTAAAAATTTGGCCTCGTATAAAGGCAAATAGTCGAAATGTTAAACATTTCGTGTACTTTATCCAGTAAACCTTAGCTAGAAATACAATAACAGCGTTACAGACATAAAAATTAAGCAAGCTTTGATATTCTAGTGGCACATAATAAATATAAAATATCCTTTAAAATACTCTGACAAATAGTTGTGGGTTATCTGAGATCAAAAATTTCAAGCCCTCTCTCCTGCATAAATAGGCTCTAGAATTCACTAAGCCTCAAAATAATATTGGGTACATAAAATAAAAAGCAGATGGAGAGTGATGCTGATCGCATCATCTCCAAACAGCAAAAACAAAAGTATATAGATGGAGCCCTACCTGATATATTTAGGAAACTTTACCTAGTATAAAAGTAACAAAATACTCATCAAACTCTAAAATAAACAAAGTTTCCTACATAGCAGGCGTAACCTGACCTAAAGAAATACATATAGAAATACAGAACCAAAAATAGCAAATTGGAATTCAGTAAATCCTAATAATAATAATAATAATAATAATAATAATAATAATCATATATTCTGTGGCTTACATTTTAGCTAAAAGTACTTTTTCTTTAGTGTTTTTGAAAATATTTAAATAAATACTAAACTAAGTTAAAAATTTGTAAATGTATATATGATACAAAACAAAATAAATAAAAATTAATACATACCCTGCAAAAAAAATCAGTAAAAAAGTTGAAAACATCTCTTTGTGCATCCAAAATATAATAACAAATCCTTCCTGACTGGATTAAATTGTGTTATTTGAGTAATATTAAGCCTAAACTTGTGAAATAAACAAATAGAAGTTAAGAACACATACTTAGTGTGTCGAAAATGTAACTACAAGTCTTTCCTGAACAGATTGAATTGTGTTATTTTGGTAATAATAAGCCTAGACTTGTGAAATAAACAGATAGCAGTTGAGAACTAAAAGTCTTTCCTGAACAGATTGAATTGTATTATTTTGGTAATAATAAGCCTAAACTTGTGAAATAAACAGATAGAAGTTGAAAAAACACACTTTGTGTGTCGAAAATATAACTAAAAGTCTTTCCTGAATAGTATAAATAGTGTTATTTTGGTAAAAATAGGTATAAAATTGTAAAATAATAAGTTAAAAGTTGAAAAAAATGTCTTTGTGAATCCAAAATTTAATGAAAAAATGTTGCCTGAATAGTATAAATAATGTTATTTTGGTAAAAATTGACATAAAGTTGTAAAATAATAAGTTGAAAGTTGAAAAAAATGTCTTTGTGAGTCCAAAATTTAATAAAAAATGTTGTCTGAACAGCTGAAATTGTGTTATTTGAGTAATAATAAGCCTAATAAACAGATAGAAGATGAGAACACACACTTAGTGTGTCGATAATGTAACTAAAAGTCTTTCCTGAATAGTACAAATAGTGTTATTTTGGTAAAATATTAACATAAAATTGTAAAATAATAAGTTAAAAGTTGAAAAAATGTCTTTGTGAGTCCAAAATTTAATGAAAAAATGTTGCCTGAATAGTACAAATAGTGTTATTTAGATTAAAAATAGGTATAAAATTGTAAATTAATAAGTTAAACAGTTGTAAAAATATCTTTGTGAGTCCAAAATTTAATAAAAAATGTTGCCTTAATAGTATAAATAGTGTTATTTTGGTAAAAAATTAACATAAAATTGTAAAATAATAAATTAAAAGTTGAAAAAATGTCTTTGCGAGTCCAAAATTTAATAAAAAATGTTGCCTCAATAGTACAAATAGTGTTATTTTTGTAAAAATAAGAATAAGCTGTGAAAATGTTTGACATAAAGTCAAAGTTTGGTAAAAAATAAACTCAAAATTAAGTTAAATAGCACACAGTAACATACATTTACTACCTAAATCAATAATCAATGGGTCCTAGATTCGATACCCCGTGATAAAAGCAAATAGTGAAAACTGTAGGTCCAGTCCCTGATAGCTCTCCTTTCTTCATAGTACAGATAAAAAAACCTGCGCTAAAGCGTCCTGTGCCTTGGGGCAACCCTGAGCGGAATATTAATTGGCGGCGGAAACCAGTTCTACAAGCGACGCATAGCTTCAAAGATTTGACCCTTGCTGCGCATTCAAGACATCCTTTGTTGTCTGGTTGAATCCCTCCCTGCCCTACACTATTGCATAGCTTTCCCCTGTTCTTGCGTACTGGTTAACCTTGGAAAACCGGTTCTGAAAATCTACCGACGCGTTCTCTGATTGGTGAATCAGATTCCTTCTTTGTTCTGACGTTGTGACGTCATTTGACCTTGAACGCACTTCCCCCAAATTCCTTTCTCCTCTACCTGCGCGGAGTTCACCCTTGTCTGTCTGGCATCAGACTCAGATCACACGTTATACATAGTTCGTCTCCGCTCAATATATTACATGCCATATAACATTATTACATAGTACTAATTAATAATATTACATATCGCGGGGTTCAAATACCGGGACCGTCTCCTATCGTAATTGGACCTGTACCTACAGCCATTACCACCGTTCATAGCGGTTCATAAACCATAAAATCTTATTTTCAATATTATAAACATTAATATTAACATTTTATACATTACATACTTTGCAGTAATGAATATAAAACCATATGCATAGCGTTTAGTACCTCTAATTACCTTCTATATACATATTTTTCATAAAATAAATAAATATATATTCATAAAAGTTATAAACATGCAAATACATAAATGTAAAGTACTCTAAGTACTTGCAAATGAATTCTAAGTACATGCGAATTAATTAAAACCCGTGCAAATAAGTTATAAGTACGCGCAAATAAGTTGCGAATATTAAACGCCCGAGGGCAGAAACAGCCACTGGCGCAGATACCATCTACTCTTAGACATTGTAGAAATTTTATGTTCCGTTCACATCTGCAAAATCTATTTCAAATTAAAGATAACTAGGTGGAGGGACAAAAAATGAGAAACTTTAAGAAGACATTAGTTTCCTATTAAATTAAAATGTTGTTTTATTCCCGACGAAAGGAGGTGAGAAATTGAGGAGAAATAACAGGTCGGTTTAATTTCTATGTTCCACGGGCCTGGGGTGACGATGACCATCATCTTCGCAGCTACAGCTCCATTTCTTACTAGTCCAATTTGATATAATTTTAAAATCTTATCTATGACTGTAGAAGTACCATTTTACCCCATGCTGTTACCAGCCCTAAGAGAGAGAGAGAGAGAGAGAGAGAGAGAGAGAGAGAGAGAGAGAGAGAGAGAGAGAGAGAGAGATGTATGCAACATTCACCCACAGGCTGACATCATTCTTTGTCATTCCATCTTTGTATGTGTTTATGATGTTACTTAGTGAAGTACGTTTGAAGTTCAAACTTCAAAAAACAAAAATTCATGCCAAAATCCCCATACCCACAGAAAGGAACAGTCATTGGAGAACACGTCATGAAGAAATTTGGAAGTTATCGTTTAAATCGAAGAGGATTACTCAAAAAAATGGTAACACACTTAGCGTAAAAATTACGCAAAAAACTTACTCTTTTCATAAGCTCTCCAAACAGATACAAATGTCAACTGGCACACGAGTTGGAGGGAAAATCTGAATTAAAAGCGGAGAAGGCGCGTTGTAGACCTCCTTGTAAAATGAAAAGAAGTTCTCGGTTGTGAGAAATAGAGGAACGAAAATGAGTGAAATAATAATGTTATTTACCATTCTCATGATTCCAGGTTGTCAGAATTAACTGTTATAAATTGCCTCCCCGGTTACGTATGCAAGCACGCAGCCTGCGGCCTACTTCAGACCAGACTTCAGACCCAGGCACTCGTGTTGACACTCAGTCTCTTATGTATTGGGCGACTGTCACAATTCTCTCTCTCAACTCTTCTTGGGAATCCACTGGTGTACTGTAGACTAACTCTTTCATGTGACCCCAAATGTAAAAGTCGCATGGCGTCAAATCCGGACTCCTCGCCGGCCAGGGGGTCGGGCCGCCTCGACCAATCCATCGCATGGGATAATTCTCGTCCCGCCACTGTCGCACACCTCGGAAATAGTGGCTGGGCAGCCATCATATTGGTAAATCATACCCCTTCTTGTGGCGAGCGGCACATCCTCCAGTAACGACGTCAATTCTTCCCTTAGGAAGTTTTCGTAGGTAATGCCATTTAGGTTTTGTGGCAGAAAGAATGGACCCATCACATGATTGTGGATGATTCCTATTCACACATTTAGTGAGAATTTGCTCTGGTGAGCCATTTCTTTAGATTTTCTTGAGTTATGACCCTTAGGG
>NW_028143764.1:0-43094 GCF_977018435.1 Lepisma saccharinum
CCACCGTTCTTGCTGGAACGGTGACGATTTCGGATTCGCGACGATCGACATGACGAGGAAACCCAACGACGGAAAATACAGAAACAAAATCAACGACTTTCTAAACGTTGCAACGTTGTGAGAAACGACGTATATAAATAAATAAATATATAAAGAAGAGCAGCGTTCCGAAAATTGATTGTAGTTCATGTCTCCGCCTACGTAGTCATCGTACGCGTGCTTGAGGTTGGTATGATCTTGACGAAACAAACATATGAAATTAGCGTTGTCGCGTAGTAACTGTTTTGGAATTTTGGAAAACGTTTGAGCTAGGTAGAAGCAATCCATTTTTTTTGTGACGACCTTGCGTGAAAAAGTTGCGAATTTCATTTTGATTTTCCAGGATGGCGTCGTCGAACACAACGACTGAATTTTCACGACAATCGTCGAGTGGTTTTATTTCCGAGGCGAACGTTGCAATGTCCAGACCATCGTACAGTTTCATCAGTTGCTGGTATTTGGATTGCTCCAAACTTTTCGAGAACACGTACAGGTGCCTGTTCTCAAAAGGTAACAAGTTACCTTTTCAGATGCATTTACCTGGCTACCAGTACTGCGGACCGGGTACCAAACTCGAGGAAAAATTGGAGAGAGGGGACAAGGGTGTGAATCCGTTGGACGCCGCATGCAAAAATCACGACATCGCTTACAACACCACGCAGACGGATCTGGATGCACGTCACGAAGCAGACAGAAAGTTAGAGCACGCAGCTTTCGAAAGGTTCGTGAGCAGAGACGCATCGCTGGGTGAACGGGTCGCCGCACTGGGTAGAGTCCAGCGCAGATAATTCTGCCGTGCGATGCGCGAAAAAACTAAAGAAGCAGTGTTGCTAATGGAGCAGATAGAAAAATCGCTGCAGTGCGCCGATGCACAGCTGTTACGTACAACAATAAAATTAGAGAATTCAGGTCTATCTAACGTTGAGTTTTAAACGTCATGCATTATACCAGGACTAGGATTAATATGTACTAACAAGTAACTTTGTATGTAGCTACATACATATGGACTAAAAATTCGCAAAATATGAACTAACACATAAGTAAAATTACCAAAAATGCTGCAAAGAAGACTTCTTCATACGATTCCTTATTTGAGTGATTTCAAACAAAATAAAAAAAATATATATATTATTTTTCATTGCATTAATGCACTGGTGGCGTTCTAACTTTTCACTTCCAAAACCCGTATACACTGGTATGGAACTGCAACGGCAGATAATAACATGCCAACGTGTTAAACCGCTACAATTGCACCATAACACTCCTCCTGAAGCAGTATTATTATTTCCTCTCTGAGATCGGCGACAGTCGGTTGCCTTTGTTGTACATTTACAAAGGATGCCGGCTTCCACAACAATAACAAGTACATATACTGCCACTAGACGATAAGCTGCGCGGCTTTTTCTTTTGTTATGAACCAGGGGCGGCGCTAGTCATTTTGCCTCCCTGGGAGGTGGCGGCAGATGCCGCTCTATTTCGACCCCCCGGTCATTACGCAGCAACGGAAAATTGAAAATCAATATATTCCTAACTAAAACATCAAAATATAAAATAAATAATGAGACTTCTTATGCTATTTCAATACTATTCAGCGCAAAAGAATATCTCGCTCGATCACAGTTTTCAATAGGCTTATCACCCATCAAAGCATGGCAATTTTAACACAGAAAACAATATGTATCGCATTAAGCAGCAAAAATGACAGCCTCCTCTATGCAATTTCTACAAGAACACGTGCCGGAGCCAGAGTTGAAATGATGTTGGAGCTACATAATTTATTTATTTTGAATAATTCCAAAATTATGAAATATGAACAATTTGTTGCTGCTGTTCGCTGCTCTCTTGCCAAAATGCTTTATTGGGATGCTAACACCATGACTGGCTTCCTCCTTCATGAACTCGTGCACGTTGCTTAGAATTTCCCGAGCTTGGCTATGCAAGGTTTTTGATTTCAACTTCGACAGAACTGGAGGCATTATGGAATTTAACGTTCATTAGCAAACACACACTTTTACATACACACACGCAATACACGCACACAACGTCAAACCGGTCAAATACTTAGTATAAAATAAAAATATGGTGCTTTCAATCCAACAAAACTCACCGCCACTTTACCTGCCTTTTCCCCTTCCATGACAGAAATAGTGCTTCATTATTACAGTTGGCAACACTAGTTACTAGCTAGCCAATGAACATGCACTGCATAAAAAAAGCAAGCACTACGCCGTGCTATATTGCCACATTAGCGTCCCTACCGAACGGTGGGAACCGCGAGCTGGAGCACTATTCAATTGTTTTCAATGATGTTTGCGCGAGTGTGTCCAGGAATGGAATGACAATGTGGCAACAATAGCGAAGGTTATCGAGCAGGGTAGAACACATGATGCTAAGAGAGAGGGAGACGAAACGAAAATTCGTTTCTACGCAACGGCAAATTTACGTGTGTGGCACTCTACCACCATCGCCATGAACACGAAACAAAAATTGGGGTGGGGTATATAAATAACATAGAGTAAAAAATAATAATAATAACAACATGTCTCGTATAACTGATTTGCCACCCGAGCTACTATCTAAAATATTCAAAAAAGTAGTAAACGGAGATGTAGGGAAACTTGTAATCATAGCAAGAACAACGCCGGAATTTCGCATCCCTTGTGAAATGGTTCTCAAGGACCGTCTTCGGGGGATCAGCGGCCTGAGGTGCGGTGATCTCAACATTCTGCTTTCGGCTGCAGGGGAGAAATTGAACGAAAGGTTGGACGAACTGGACGAGGCAAGGCAGGGAAGAAGATGGTACACAGTAGATTGGTGCAAGTCTAAGCAGGAGACGGAAGATATCATTACGCACATCATCGCGTTTTCCGAAGCACGGACTTTCTTCCTCTGTTAAAAAAAATAATAATATATATACGTGTCAAAAAAAACAACTTGAAGTTGGCAATAGAAATATTTTTTCCACACTTAGAGCACAGTTTGGTCGCACATATTCGCTTTCCCGGCACACAAGTACGACAGTGCTTTTAAAAATGTTTACTTGACACAGCAGTTTGGCACGTAGGGTAATTTTTTACATGAACGCATAATGCACAGATTTTTTGGTGGTATGTTATTTAATATCCAATGCTGTGCAATGCAAAATATAATTGTTCACTTTTTTTAACTATTCTCTATGACCTTACTTGGGTTTTTTTTTTCGCCAAATTATATGCTTCTAGTCTCCTATACAATACAATATACGAACAATATTGTCAACAGTATCATATTTGAGCAGGTCGCTTGTCACCTAAACACTACAGCTCACAGGTTGGTAAAATCTGACATGAAAGCAGATAATACGCTTAAGTCTTATTTATATATAATTTTCACGGGCGTACAATATTGTCAACAGTATCATATTTGAGCAGGTCGCTTGTCACCTAAACACTACAGCTTACAGGTTGGTAAAATCTGACATGAAAGCAGATAATACGCTTAAGTTTTATTTATATATAATTTTCACGGGCGTACAATATTTGTCAACAGTATCATATTTGAGCACGTCGCTTGTCACCTAAACACTACAGCTCACAGGTTGGTAAAATCTGACATGAAAGCAGATAATACGCTTAAGTCTTATTTATATATAATTTTCACGAACGTACAATATTGTTAAGAGCGTCAGTTTCCGTAGAGCTCTCTTTTTCCATCTTCCCTCTATACAGTGAAGCTGTAGAAGACACAATTAGCTAACCTAGCATACAACATACCTTCCTAATTAATATGGATATTGTCTGTGAATTGTGAATGATGAAAATGTATCACCTTTGAATATTCTAGTAGAGTTGAGGAGGGGAAGGAGAAATTAATTGTTTTCTGGTGTCATTGGTGGAAAACTAATAATCCTCGTAAAACTAATTTTCAGAAAACTATTTATGGAACATTTAATAAAATAACGAATCCAGGTAAACAAAATGAACGAAACATATTATTACGAATGGATTTTGTGTAAGGACCAGAAATTGTACCTTTTCAGATAGATAGCGAATAGATCACATGTAGAATATCATTTAGGCAAATTATAAGAAATTAATTAAGTCAGTTATCGGAGGTTCATACCTCCAATTTCTCTGTAGGCACTTTAGAATAGAAGTTTTTCTATTTAAACATACCTATTCAAGGGGATATAGAAAGCCCTTTGAAATAATTCATGAAAAAACAGATTTCTTTCTCACTTTCATGAATATTTCGGAAGGGGCCAGAGCCCCTAAACCTCTCCTCCTGGTTCGCTATGGAAATGAGGAACTAGCTGATTGGAGAGGAGAGCATAAAAGTTTGTAAATCTAATTAAATATGTTTTATTTTATATATTAAATCTTATCATTTCTACAATCAAAATAATCAAAATTAACATGAGGTAAATATGTGATTAATTATAACTAACATTCCTTCTGTCTATTGAAAGCGAATGTTGCGTGCATGCGGAAATAACACAGAAAAAAAAGCGGATGGAAGCAATTTAAAATCAGTGGAGCGAGGTTAGTATTAGTATTACACATATGCTTTCTTTTCACAGTTGTAAAATCATATAAATTGTACATGAAGTAAGTTACGGGAAGGCTCTCTCTTTTATGTCTGTGTATATGTTGTACAATTAGGTACAAGTATTGTACAATTAGGTACAAATTGTTGTACAATTATTTTCCCCAGTTGTCCAGTTGGAGTTGGGGGCATAACACTGGTACTATTTGTAATCACAGTGCTTACTCATGTATTTTGTTTAATATTTTATTTCAAATTTACTGTCAGAAACTAGTGTTGCCAATTCCTGGATGTAGGTTTACCTACTCTGTTGGTTGTCACTGTCAAGCTTCCAGTATTCGTACAGCATAAAAAAGCTATAACCCCCCTCTCAAAATATATACATTGTATACGCCAAGATGCTCAATAGCCTAGCAACACATCATGAAAAAACATGCCAAGAGAACCCAGTGGGTTTATAAGTCAGTGCTGCCAACTCCTATTTGTAGGTTAGCTTAGCCAGTGAAAGATCATATAGTAGAATTTTTGTAGAGTGGGTTGGCAACACCGACGAGCATCAAATAATGATTTCAAGCCTCAAATAATAATTTCGAGTCTCAAAAAAAGGAACATCCAATAGAGTTGCCAAATATAAAAAGGGGGCAATAAACCCCCCCCCCCTCATAAAAAGCTACAGTAAAAACCCACAGTGTCGCCAACACTAGGCCCCCAACAGTATTGCCAGACATAAAAATACATGGACCCCTCAGGTCCTTTTATGAAAATTTACAGTGAAAAAGCTTTCATTTTTCATGATGTCAAGAGCATCTACCTCTAGCGCAGGTTGCTTGTTGCTGACTTACAGACTGATAAGAGCTTATGCAAGAGCACCCTGCTTGGCGAGCTGTAGAAGCCACAATTACCTAACCTATTTTTTTTAAAAATATATTTGTAAAATCCATCTAATGTCTGAATTTTAAAAAAATATATATTATATTTGTTAACTGTTTAAGGAAAATTTTTGCAAAATACCCCGACAACGTTTCAGCTACTAGGACCTCATTACCATGAGCCTAATCCTAGTAAGCCACATACACACCTGTTCTTCGTATCGCATATGCTAGTAAGTCAGATGACATACTGGGAGAATCACATTTCCCCCAATGATCCCACCACAACAAACGTCGCACATGCTAGAAGAAACAGGATCAGGATATTTTATGCTAAATTTACGGCTGCCTGTATGCAGTTATAGGCAAATCATTAAAAGAGCGCTCTAATATACAATGATTTCTCCTACCATGTACCCTAACATACAATTTAACATAACAAATAAAATTTCGATTCGTCTATATATACCCAACAAAACTCAAAAACTGTCATACGCGAGAGCTAATATTTTGCAACAACTATAATTACCCAACACTAGCAACAAGAACAAAAAAATATATCAATTACTTGTATAATATTAATTAGTAACTTTAGATAATATTAATTATTAGTTTTCAGTTGTAATTAATTTTAAAAAACAATTAATAACATGTTAGGTGATGATAACCAAGTGCAAAAAGCATTGCAATTTGTTTTTTACACACAAACAAAACACCACATAGTTCACAAAACCTCTAACAGATGGCAGATAGTTACATGGTTCTAGTTAGGATGATTTTTGGGTTGTTGGATTGGGGTTGAAGAAGACTATTTGTTGTAGTGACCACAGTATTGTTTTTTTTTTGTGTGTGTGTTTTCTGTTCTTTTACGAGAATTAATATAGGTTGTCATAGAACCCTCCAATTCATGACTTAGGAAAAATCTGTTTGGTGATTCATCATGTACACCTATATGTGAGAAAAAGTATGAATAGTGGTAGTGTTGCCAAATATAAAAAGGGGGCAATAGGTCCCCCTCATAAAAGGCTACAGTAAAAACCCACAGTGTCGCCAACACTAGGCCCCCAACAGTATTGCCAGACATAAAAAATACATGGACCCCCTCAGGCCCTTTGATGAAAATTTACAGTGAAAAACCCAGTAGGTTTAACAACACTGTCAAAAAATCTACGGTAGTGTTGCCAGATGTAAACAGAAGGCAATAGACCCCCCCCCTCATAAAAGGCTACAGTAAAAACCCACAGTGTCGCCAACACTAGGCCCCCAACAGTGTTGCCAGACATAAAAAATACATAGGCCCCTCAGGTCTTTTGATAAAAATTTACAGTGAAAAAAAAACCCAGTAGGTTAACAACACTGTCAATCTACGGTAGTGTTGCCAGATGTAAACAGAGGGCAATAAACCCCCCCTCATAAAAGGCTACAGTGCCCCCCACAGTGTTGCCAACTCTGCCCTCAAAATATACATCATAAAAGGCTACGACGAGCGCCACAACCTTGGTGATTTTTTCGGGTAAGGAGTTGGCAACACTGCGCCTTACGAGAGAAATCCATTAAGGAGATCGAGCCCCACGAGCCCCAAAAGAAGATTCAGTACCCGGCCACTTGTACTACTGGCGTCTCTGGAGTTGATCAACGAAGAAATTAAAAATATTCACGCTGAAGCGAGCGCGCTGACGAGCATTCAAGATACGTTAAGCACGGTTCAGTAGAAGATCGAATATTTAGAAAATTTGAACGTCGAATCCAATCTTACTCATTTTCATCACGTACTCGACAACATACAGGGTGACTTGAGTAGTGTAATTGGGTTGTTTCAAAGTCGTACTTAGTAGGTATTCTCTTTTTTTATCAATTGAATATCACTTTTTGACATATTTTGACAATTTTTTGTCGATGTTTTAGCGTTTGACGATTTTTCAGTGCAATTTTCACCGCATCTTATTTTTTTCCCACTCGTACTTGGTAGGTATGCATTTGTAGCCTCTTTTTTTTCAATTGAAAATCAGTTTTTGACATATTTTGACAACTTTTTGTCGATGTTTTAGCGTTTAGCGATGTTTTTGTAAAATTTCCTATTTTTCTTTTTTTTTCCACTCGTACTTGGTACGAATGCCACGATCTTACGTGATATAACTTAACCTATTTATTTTTTTTTTTCGTGCTAAACTACACGAGAGCCTCTACGTGCTTTGACCTACTTTAGAGTAGAACCATAAAGACAGAGCTGCAACCGAAAGTGAGGCTCGAAGTGAGGCTCGGTGAGGCTCGACTTAATAGTTTGCTCTTGTAAGACATAAGCCTTATTTTCTCGCAGTGTTGCCAACATTTTACTCGAAATAAAATTACCAAGGTTTTTTTCTTGGTCTAACCTATGTTATTGAACTGCGTCGTCACGTCCAAACCTGCATGACTTCCGAACACTATTGGTTTTATTCATATTTTTTCTTACGTATAGGTGTATATGATGAATCCCCAAACAGATTTTTCCTAAGTCTTACTGTTTCCAAGATAACCCCACTTCCGGTTGCCATTTTGGATTTCTGAACATAGGTTCTATTCATACTTTTTCTCACGTATAGGTGTACCTGATGAATCTGCAAACAGATTTTTCCTAAGTCTTACAGTTTCCAAGATAACCCCACTTCCGGTCGCCATTTTGGATTTCCGAACATAGGTTCTATTCATATTTTACTTACATATAGGCGTACGTGACGAATCCGCAAACAGATTTTCTCTAAGTCTTACCGTTTCAAAGATAACCCCACTTCCGGTCGCTATTTTGGATTTCCGAGCATAGGTTCTATTCATATTTTACTTACATATAGGCGTACATGACGAATCCGCAAACAGATTTTTCCTAAGTCTCACCGTTTCCAAGATAACTAGTAGTGCAATCAGCCCGGTTCACAAACCGAAAATGGGGCTCGGTGGGGCTCGCCAAACCTCAAAAACTCACTTTCTCTCCACGTTCCGCGCCTTATTTATTGCGCTGACGATGTTTCACAGCGTAGAAAACAGCACCAAAACATCAAAAACTCACTTTGATTATTTGGAGCTCACCAAAACCTCAAAAACTTATTTTTATTAATTGAGGTTCACCAAACCTCAAAAACTCTTATTTTCTTTCTATGTTCAGCGCCTCATTTATTGCGCTGACACAACGTGATGAGTAAATAATGCAGTTTCTTATTCTTGAAGGATGAATGCACCTTATCGTAATTTTCCAAGCCCCGGTCAAATGTTTGTATATCGTGACCTTTGTAAACCTCTCTCTCGGGAACGATGTGCCACACACACGCGCGTGCACGCCTATATTGTGACGCAAACAAACAAACAAATAATATTTTTTTTAAGATTCCTGGCCCCTAACCCCACTTCCGGTCGCCATTTTGGATTTCCGAGCATAGGTTCTATTCATACTTTTTCTCACATATAGGCGTACGTGATGAATCCGCAAACAGATTTCTCCTAAGTCTTACCGTTTCCAAGATAACCCCACTTCCGGTCGCCATTTTGAATTTCCGAGCATAGGTTCTATTCATACTTTTTCTCACATATAGGTGTACATGATGAATCACCAAACAGATTTTTCCTAAGTCTTACCGTTTCTAAGATAACCCCACTTTCGGTCGCCATTTTGAATTTCCGAGCATAGGTTCTATTCATATTTTTTCTCACATATAGGTGTACATGACGAATCCGCAAACAGATTCTTGCTAAGTCTTACCGTTTCCAAGATAACCCCATTTCCGGTCACCATTTTGGATTTCCGAGCACAGGTTCTATTTATACTTTTTCTCACGTATAGGTGTACGTGATGAATCACCAAACAGATTTTTTGCTAAGTCATGAATTGGAGGGTTCTATGACAACCTATATTAATTCTCGTAAGAGAACAGAACGTGTCCTACGGGGCAAGTTAAGGGTCATGTGCATGGCCAAAGGGGAAGTTTTTTTGCGCGCTCAAGCATGATTTAATTTTATTATATTTTCAGATTGACCACAAAACAAGGTGTTGACAGGCAGTGTGTATATATATTGTAAGAAGATGTTTCATTATCAACCTCTACTTCTTGCAGTACATCCTGGACACAGCGTTGCAGGTTAACAAAGGACCTTTGCTCAGTATATATTTTTTTTCTTAAAACTGTTCGGTTACTCGCTCGTTCCTGACATCATACACAAAAGTTTTCTCCGCGATGAGGATGACGCTACACAGAGTGTCGGCAGGCAAGGCATCGTGGAACTCGCACACAATCTTGATGTTGGTGCGATCGTTAACAACCACCTGCTTTCTTTTAGATGTGTTGATGACGAACATGGGTCTGCGAGCTATGAACTCGTTTGGATTGTAGTACACGTCCACGTTACCGGAAGTCACTCGTTTGTAAGCTGTGTACGCCTCGTACAGTTTCAGGTAGTCCTCTTCTGCGATGTTTAGGTTGTAGTTCTCACGTGGGAAAACTTCGTTCCTGCCATTTTTGAGGTAAATGTTTTTAATCTTGCAGTTGTCGAACTGGCTTGAATTTTTCTCCTGATTGTTATCCCTTCCTGTCTGGAAGAGTACGGCTGCAAACTCGGGCATGTCGTACCGAATGTTGTTGAATTGCGTGGTTACGTCAAATTCGAAATGATTGCCGGAAGCAGGTTTTTGCACACGCTGGTAGCCATAAAACTGAATGGACACTTGAGGATTCTTCAGGATGTCGGCTTTGTACTTGAGAGCATAGTTTGATTCGTATTCTACCACTGGCACGCGCAGCTCCATGGACCTTACAATACACTTGGCAGCGTCGGGTAGTGTGTTGGGAAGCAAGGTAGTCCCGTCCGGGCCCAAAGTGCTGTATCGCATCAGTGCGTCGTTGTCGTTGGCAGCTCTGCGAAAAGTGACGCGCAAACCACCCTTCCACATGATCTCCTTGTAGTCCGAGAAGAAACCGGGCAGCAGACGCATGGGAAACAGTACTGTGTGACTTTGAGTTTTGATTTTTGTACCTGCTTCGAATCCCCCTGCCTGGTAGTATGCTGCATCGGTCTTGGAGAGTTTTAGTGTTCCCACGGCAGTCGAGGTAATCCCGGGGTAGTCAACCCTATCGATGACGGTGCCGTGTTTTCTAACTTCCACCTGTGAGAATAGGTACGGCACAAAATTATCTACGAGTCTTAGGTTTGCGTTGGCAAGAAATGCTTCGCCGTTGTCTCTCTTCACTACATCAAACTTGACGTACAAATCAGCTCTGTGAGGGTGAATGAATCCATCCCCGACGTCCACATCGTATTCTATTTCTCGATTCGCTTCGTTAAGGTTGGCAAACGTGCGACGGTTGGGAGAGAAGGACTGCAACTCGTAACTTTCGATTTGTTCCATGATGGCTATTTATTATATGTTAATCTCCACGACGGCAGTGGTCGCGGCTCCTGCAAAATCAACCACCTCCCCCTTCTTGTTTGTCACTGCTAATTCTATGTTGTCTATGCGATTACGAGATACAGGAAAGTATATCGGTGGGGGGGGGTGTAGATAATTGGCTCCATGAACTCAGAGTTTGGTTTGAACGTAGCGATAATACCTGTCTGCTTGTGACTCCCTGGGATGCCGTCAGAGGATTTGGTGATCATATCTTGATCATTTTTTTACAGAGCAGTTCGGGTAGGTTGTTATTTATAGACCCCACCCCCATTTTTTTTTGTTTTGTGTTCATGGCGATGGTCGTACCTAATGCGGCGACCCGTTCGCCCAGCGAGATGTCTCTGCTGACGAGTCTCCCGAAAGCTGCGTGCTCTAACTTTCTGTCAGCATCATGACGTACATCGAGATCGGTATTGGTATTGTAGGCAATATCGTGATCCTTGCATGCAGCATCCAGGGGATTCACACCCTTGTCGCCTCTCTTTAGTCGCTGTTCGAGTTTGGTACCGGGGCCGCGGTACTGGTAACCTGGCAAGTGCATCTTGAAGGGTAGCTTGTTGATGATGTCGTTCACGAGACCTCGACCTTCGGCCACGTTCCAAAATTTCGGAGGTAGGGTGTTGATGATTTTGATGAGGTACCCTATGCCTTTGTCGTCATTCACAATGAAGTTGGCAAGCTTGGAGCTAACCATGTCCACAATTCCTACCTTCTCGTTGCGAAAGTTGCTGTTGCCTGCATTCTCCTCTCCTGCAATAACCAACAACCTGTCTATGAGCTTGCGCACGTCGTCAAACCACACAAACTCTTTGGGCAGCTTGTTGTAGAGTTTGTTTGTGAGAACAACGTTGCAACGTTTAGAAAGTCGTTAATTTTGTTTCTGTATTTTCCGTCGTCGGGTTTCCTCGTCATGTCGATCGTCGCGAATCCGAAATCGTCACTGTTCCAGCAAAAAGAGCAGCGTTCCGAAAATTGATTGATCAACAGGCCGTTGAGTTTAGTTCGAGAAAGACGAGGTTTTCGGATTGTACCCAACCATGGAACTCAACGAGGGCGTGGTTTGGAAAATCGGAAAATCGAAAGTCACGTTCGAGGGTGACAAGGTGAAAGTCAATTTGGGTGAGAAAAACAGCTGGAACAGGTATCCCGGCACGGTTGGACTGTGGGAACTCATCACCAAAAAAAGCAGCCAAAAGATTACACAGACGAAGATTACCAAAGTTACAAGGAAATTTTGATCATGACGGATGCCTTGTACCAAAACAACGACGCTACGCAGAATCGCGTCAAATCTAGCAGCGGCGAAAAATACAAGAACCTCATCAAGCCGATATGGAACCAGGTCAAAACAGGCAGCGGCGTCAAACTCTACAACAACCTGCCCAAAGAGTTTGTGTGGTTTGACGACGTGCGCAAGCTCATAGACAGGTTGTTGGTTATTGCAGGAGAGGAGAATGCAGGCAACAGCAACTTTCGCAACGAGAAGGTAGGAATTGTGGACATGGTTAGCTCCAAGCTTGCCAACTTCATTGTGAATGACGACAAAGGCATAGGGTACCTCATCAAAATCATCAACACCCTACCTCCGAAATTTTGGAACGTGGCCGAAGGTCGAGGTCTCGTGAACGACATCATCAACAAGCTACCCTTCAAGATGCACTTGCCAGGTTACCAGTACCGCGGCCCCGGTACCAAACTCGAACAGCGACTAAAGAGAGGCGACAAGGGTGTGAATCCCCTGGATGCTGCATGCAAGGATCACGATATTGCCTACAATACCAATACCGATCTCGATGTACGTCATGATGCTGACAGAAAGTTAGAGCACGCAGCTTTCGGGAGACTCGTCAGCAGAGACATCTCGCTGGGCGAACGGGTCGCCGCATTAGGTACGACCATCGCCATGAACACAAAACAAAAAAAAATGGGGGTGGGGTCTATAAATAACAACCTACCCGAACTGCTCTGTAAAAAAATGATCAAGATATGATCACCAAATCCTCTGACGGCATCCCAGGGAGTCACAAGCAGACAGGTATTATCGCTACGTTCAAACCAAACTCTGAGTTCATGGAGCCAATTATCTACACCCCCCCCCCCACCGATATACTTTCCTGTATCTCGTAATCGCATAGACAACATAGAATTAGCAGTGACAAACAAGAAGGGGGAGGTGGTTGATTTTGCAGGAGCCGCGACCACTGCCGTCGTGGAGATTAACATATAATAAATAGCCATCATGGAACAAATCGAAAGTTACGAGTTGCAGTCCTTCCCTCCCAACCGTCGCACGTTTGCCAACCTTAACGAAGCGAATCGAGAAATAGAATACGATGTGGACGTCGGGGATGGATTCATTCACCCTCACAGAGCTGATTTGTACGTCAAGTTTGATGTAGTGAAGAGAGACAACGGCGAAGCATTTCTTGCCAACGCAAACCTAAGACTCGTAGATAATTTTGTGCCGTACCTATTCTCACAGGTGGAAGTTAGAAAACACGGCACCGTCATCGATAGGGTTGACTACCCCGGGATTACCTCGACTGCCGTGGGAACACTAAAACTCTCCAAGACCGATGCAGCATACTACCAGGCAGGGGGATTCGAAGCAGGTACAAAAATCAAAACTCAAAGTCACACAGTACTGTTTCCCATGCGTCTGCTGCCCGGTTTCTTCTCGGACTACAAGGAGATCATGTGGAAGGGTGGTTTGCGCGTCACTTTTCGCAGAGCTGCCAACGACAACGACGCACTGATGCGATACAGCACTTTGGGCCCGGACGGGACTACCTTGCTTCCCAACACACTACCCGACGCTGCCAAGTGTATTGTAAGGTCCATGGAGCTGCGCGTGCCAGTGGTAGAATACGAATCAAACTATGCTCTCAAGTACAAAGCCGACATCCTGAAGAATCCTCAAGTGTCCATTCAGTTTTATGGCTACCAGTGTGTGCAAAAATCATTTCGAATTTGACGTAACCACGCAATTCAACAACATTCGGTACGACATGCCCGAGTTTGCAGCCGTACTCTTCCAGACAGGAAGGGGTAACAATCAGGAGAAAAATTCAAGCCAGTTCGACAACTGCAAGATTAAAAACATTTACCTCAAAAATGGCAGGAACGAAGTTTTCCCACGTGAGAACTACAACCTAAACATCGCAGAAGAGGACTACCTGAAACTGTACGAGGCGTACACAGCTTACAAACGAGTGACTTCCGGTAACGTGGACGTGTACTACAATCCAAACGAGTTCATAGCTCGCAGACCCATGTTCGTCATCAACACATCTAAAAGAAAGCAGGTGGTTGTTAACGATCGCACCAACATCAAGATTGTGTGCGAGTTCCACGATGCCTTGCCTGCCGACACTCTGTGTAGCGTCATCCTCATCGCGGAGAAAACTTTTGTGTATGATGTCAGGAACGAGCGAGTAACCGAACAGTTTTAAGAAAAAAAATATATACTGACCAAAGGTCCTTTGTTAACCTGCAACGCTGTGTCCAGGATGTACTGCAAGAAGTAGAGGTTGATAATGAAACATCTTCTTACAATATATATACACACACTGCTTGTCAACACCTTGTTTTGTGGTCAATCTGAAAATATAATAAAATTAAATCATGCTTGAGCGCGCAAAAAAACTTCCCCTTTGGCCATGCACATGACCCTTAACTTGCCCCGTAGGACACGTTCTGTTCTCTTACGAGAATTAATATAGGTTGTCATAGAACCCTCCAATTCATGACTTAGCAAAAATCTGTTTGGTGATTCATCACGTACACCTATACGTGAGAAAAAGTATAAATAGAACCTGTGCTCGGAAATCCAAAATGGTGACCGGAAATGGGGTTATCTTGGAAACGGTAAGACTTAGCAAGAATCTGTTTGCGGATTCGTCATGTACACCTATATGTGAGAAAAAATATGAATAGAACCTATGCTCGGAAATTCAAAATGGCGACCGAAAGTGGGGTTATCTTAGAAAGGGTAAGACTTAGGAAAAATCTGTTTGGTGATTCATCATGTACACCTATATGTGAGAAAAAGTATGAATAGAACCTATGCTCGGAAATTCAAAATGGCGACCGGAAGTGGGGTTATCTTGGAAACGGTAAGACTTAGGAGAAATCTGTTTGCGGATTCATCACGTACGCCTATATGTGAGAAAAAGTATGAATAGAACCTATGCTCGGAAATCCAAAATGGCGACCGGAAGTGGGGTTAGGGGCCAGGAATCTTAAAAAAAATATTATTTGTTTGTTTGTTTGCGTCACAATATAGGCGTGCACGCGCGTGTGTGTGGCACATCGTTCCCGAGAGAGAGGTTTACAAAGGTCACGATATACAAACATTTGACCGGGGCTTGGAAAATTACGATAAGGTGCATTCATCCTTCAAGAATAAGAAACTGCATTATTTACTCATCACGTTGTGTCAGCGCAATAAATGAGGCGCTGAACATAGAGAGAAAATGAGAGTTTTTGAGGTTTGGTGAACCTCAATTAATAAAAATAAGTTTTTGAGGTTTTGGTGAGCTCCAAATAATCAAAGTGAGTTTTTGATGTTTTGGTGCTGTTTTCTACGCTGTGAAACATCGTCAGCGCAATAAATAAGGCGCGGAACGTGGAGAGAAAGTGAGTTTTTGAGGTTTGGCGAGCCCCACCGAGCCCCATTTTCGGTTTGTGAACCGGGCTGATTGCACTACTAGTTATCTTGGAAACGGTGAGACTTAGGAAAAATCTGTTTGCGGATTCGTCATGTACGCCTATATGTAAGTAAAATATGAATAGAACCTATGCTCGGAAATCCAAAATGGCGACCGGAAGTGGGGTTATCTTTGAAACGGTAAGACTTAGAAAAAATCTGTTTGCGGATTCGTCACGTACGCCTATATGTAAGTAAAATATGAATAGAACCTATGTTCGGAAATCCAAAATGGCGACCGGAAGTGGGGTTATCTTGGAAACTGTAAGACTTAGGAAAAATCTGTTTGCAGATTCATCAGGTACACCTATACGTAAGAAAAAGTATGAATAGAACCTATGTTCAGAAATCCAAAATGGCAACAGGAAGTGGGCTTATCTTGGAAACAGTAAGACTTAGGAGAAATCTGTTTGGGGATTCATCATATACACCTATACGTAAGAAAAAATATGAATAAAACCAATAGTGTTCGGAAGTCATGCAGGTTTGGACGTGACGACGCAGTTCAATAACATAGGTTAGACCAAGAAAAAAACCTTGGTGATTTTATTTCGAGTAAAATGTTGGCAACACTGCGAGAAAATAAGGCTTATGTCTTACAAGAGCAAACTATTAAGTCGAGCCTCACCGAGCCTCACTTCGAGCCTCACTTTCGGTTGCAGCTCTGTCTTTATGGTTCTACTCTAAAGTAGGTCAAAGCACGTAGAGGCTCTCGTGTAGTTTAGCACGAAAAAAAATAAATAGGTTAAGTTATATCACGTAAGATCGTGGCATTCGTACCAAGTACGAGTGGGAAAAAAAACAATAATAGGAAATTTTACAAAAACATCGCTAAACGCTAAAACATCGACAAAAATTTGTCAAAATATGTCAAAAACTGATTTTCAATTGATAAAAAAAGGCTACAAATGCATACCTACCAAGTACGAGTGGGAAAAAAATGAGATGCGGTGAAAATTGCACTGAAAAATCGTCAAACGCTAAAACATTGACAAAAAATTGTCAAAATATGTCAAAAAGTGATATTCAATTGATAAAAAAAGACGATACCTACTAAGTACGACTTTGAAACAACCCAATTACACTACTGACTTGGAATCGTTACGGACGAGCGTGCCTTCGAGCGAAGATTTTGAAAAATTGAAAACGGCGGTGACGGCACTATCCGATTCGAGCGACATCAAAAGTTCATTGAGCGATCTCGAAAGTAGGGTGGCCATTCTCCCCACCTCCAAAGAATTACACGCTTTGAAAAGGAACATATCACGTATGCTGAAACGACTGGAAACGGATACGGCGAACGTGGAACAGATTCGAGACGAAATTACTTCGCTGGTGTCGACGCTGCCCACTTCGCAGAGCGTTGCTGACCTTCACACGCAGTTTACAGAGATGCGAAGCATCGTGAACGATCTTACCGAGAAGAGCTCGAAATTGAATCAAGTCGAGAACCTTCAGAACATCGTCGTCAACATTAGAGATCAAGTTGGAGTGCTGGAATCCACGCAGGAATCGACGCTGGCCTCTTTCGGTGCCAAGTTGCAAGAACTAAACTAAAACTACAAGCAGTTGAACGTGGAAGTGAAAATCAAACCGTCGTTTTCTACCGTAACGGATACCATAGTCGAGCATTTGCTGCTCATCGAAAATAAACTCGGACACGTTCACAGTAATCTGCTCGGCGTCGACACTAAATTCGCCAAATTGTTCACGTTGCAAGCCATCGAAATCAACAGCGTACCCAATTAGCAGAGAATCTCCACGTTCGTCGAAGGTAACAAACTGTACATGTTACATCCTTATCATCCGTACTACAAGTTTCTCCTCGATGGCACGATTCAGGTAAACGAATTTTCGTACTGGTCTCACGGCAGAAAAGCTAGCGTTCCCACCATGACGTTGATATCGAATCGTGGTGTCCAGAAAGCAGGAAACATTCCTCTGGCACGTTGGAACGAAACGCGCAACATATATGAAATACACGAAGACGAAGATCTTACCGTTTTCGACGTGAGTGCCGGCGATAAGCTGATCGTTCAAAACACGAGCGAGGTACCACCCTCTTTGAATCCCATCACGCTCGTGCTTCTCTTCAAACGTAATCTCTAAAAAAAAATGTCTAGGCAAGCCATCGTCCAAGTATTGCATAAACCTGCACGCCGCAACTACGAACGTTTGGCGGTGGTAACCAAAGGCATCGACGACCTCTGGGAAAGCGACCTCGTGAAGATGAGCAGCGGCAATTTGAAAAAAGTACATAAATTGAACAAGGGCAACAAGTACCTCCTCACCGTCATAGACACGTTTTCGAAATTCGCATGGGCTCTACCTTTGAAGGCGAAAACGGGATCGTGCGTCACGGAAGCATTCAAGACAATTTTTCGCGAAAGCGGCGGCAGACGACCACGGTTTCTGCACACGGACAACGGTAAAGAATTTTACAACGCCGTATTCCAAAAGTTTATTCAAAAACATGACATCCGACAATATTCGACCTTCAGTCACATCAAAGCCAGCATCGTGGAAAGATTTAATCGAACCTTGAAAACACACATGTGGAAACGATTCACGCTTCGGGGAAATTACAAATGGGTCGACATCCTGCCGGAACTCGTCGACACCTATAATGATACGGTACACAGAACGATAGGCATGAAGCCAGCTGACGTTACGAAATCTGACGAGCAGCGTTTAATTTCTACAGTTTACTGTCCAAAGTACACTCCCACGACTACCAAGAAATCAAAATTCAAATTTGGAGACCAGGTGAGGATCAGAAAATTCAAACGCACCTTCAAGAAGGGATTTACAAAAAATTGGAGCACGGAACTTTTTACGGTGGTTCGAGTTTTACCCGGAAACCGACACACGTATATAATAAAAGATAGTAGCGGCGAGATTTTGAAAGGAAGATTTTACGAAGAGGAACTCTCTAAAACGAAACACCCCGACACGTACCTCATCGAGAAAGTATTGCGTAGGAAAGGTGACAAACTGTTTGTCAAATGGCTGGGACTTCCGGAAAAGAGTTGGATCGACGCGAACGAGGTGATCTTGTGAGTACGTGGAACGTGGTGAAGCGTCTACCGGATCCGAAAAGTCAAACGAAAAAAAAAGAACGGCGAGTTGCTTCCCGACAGCATCAGCTGTCTAATAGTAGGTCCTTCGGGGTGTGGGAAAACGACACTGCTCGTGGACAATTTTCTCCTCGCACCGAGTTGGTTAGATTGGAAGAACAGGCACCTGTACGTGTTCTCGAAAAGTTTGGAGCAAACCAAATACCAGCAACTGATGAAACTGTACGATGGTCTGGACATTGCAACGTTCGCATCTGAAATCATTCCACTCGACGATTGTCTCGAGAATTCAGTTGTTGTGTTCGACGATGTCATCCTGGAAAATCAAAATGAAATTCGCAACTTTTTCACGCAAGGTCGTCACAAAGGAATGGATTGCTTTTACCTAGCTCAAACGTTTTCCAAAATTCCAAAACAGTTACTACGCGACAACGCTAATTTCATATGTTAGTAGATAGTAAATATGCCTTTGAGGCCAACTTTGATTTCTTGACCAAACGACCACAAAAAGTTAAAAAACTCACTTTCTCTCCCCGTTCCGCGCCTCATTTATTACGCTGACGATGTTTCACGGGCGCAAAAAGGCAGTGATGAGTGAAAGATGAGCTCTCATCCTCTCATCCTCTCATCTTCTCATTCTCTCATCTTCTCATTCTCTCATCTTCTCATTCTCTCATCTTCTCATCTTCTCATCTTCTCATCTTCTCATCCTCTAAAATGTTTGTAGATCGTGACCTTTGTAAACCTCTCTCTCGAGAACGATGTGCCACACATACACACACACACACACACACTCCTCTCATCTTCTCATTCTCTCATTCTCTCATTTTCTCATCTTCTCATCTTCTCATCTTCTCATCCTCTAAAATGTTTGTAGATCGTGACCTTTGTAAACCTCTCTCTCGAGAACGATGTGCCACACACACACACACACACACACATACACTCATTTTCTCTCCACGTTCCGTGCCTTATTTATTACGCTGGCGATGTTTCAGGGCGCAGAAAAGCAGTGATGAGTGAAAGATGAGCTCTCATCTTCTCATCTTCTTATTCTCTTATTTTTTGAAGGACCAAATGTTTGTAGATCGTGACCTTTGTAAACCTCTCTCTCGGGAACGATGTGGCACACACATACACACGTGCGCGCTCTCATCTTCTCATTTTCTTATTCTCTTATTCTCTTATTTTTGAAAGATGAGTGTATTTTATCGTAATTTTCCAAATCCGGGACCAAATGTTTATATATTGCGACCTACGTAAACCTCTCTCTCGGGGAGGGAACGATGTGCCACACACATACGTGCGCGCGCGTATATATTGTAACACAAACAAACAAACAAAATAATAATTGTTGTTTTTTAGGATACCTGGCCCCTATAACCTCGCCAGGGGTGCGTGGTAACGACGAAATCATCACGAGTTTAGATTTGTACTGCGAATGTTGTCAAAAATTTAATCAATGTTGTTTATTCTCGATACTAGAATCTTACATAGATTATTCTCTAAAAACGAAAATCGATAATCCTATGCCAAGCCCCCAAGACATTCAGGCAATTTCTAATGTTCGCGTGGATAACGACGCTCGGTAGAATTTTTCCTGTCCCCCTGTGGAGCAATTGTGTTTCGTCGCCCAATGTAACATTTTCATCACGGACCAAACTATCCACAACAACCCCTCCCCGAACCCATTCACCTTGCATCCTCTTTCGCCCGAAGAGATTCTATTTTTTTTCAGCTTTCCCACGGTTCTGAATGAAGAATCCATCACATCCCCGATAACAATAGAATCAGAGGGGGATGTGGCGGAAGCAAACACAGCAGCATCTTCCGCTTTTTGAGTTTTATACTGGGAATTGTTTGTTTCACACACCACACCCTGACGGGACGTGGAATAGAGGCCGAGGGGAAATGATCGACAATACATACATGGGTGGAACTATCAACATCCTGTTTATTGTTATTTGTCCCCCACAGGATATTGTGCGCATCACAAAATTTTTTGTTGAAAAAAAATACAGTCAACAAGGGTTTTTATTTGCTAGGACATTGACTATAGCGCTCATTGTGTTTTCACCAAAGAGAGTCGCGTGGAGTAGGAAGGAGAGAAGGAGAAAAAAGGAGAGGAGTTCCTATATAACCTACCAGTTTTTTTGTACGTCATTATCATAGTGAACGTCAATCGTGGCAGTTCAGTATTTTTTAATTTGTTTGTCTGGTAGTATACATATATATCATCGTGGAAGTTTTAGTGAGCTACAAGTTTTATTTTGAAGTCTCTCTATCTCTCTTGAAAGGTGAACGTCAATCGTGGCAGTTCAGTATTCTTAATTGTTTATCTGGCAGTATACATATATATCATCGTGGAAGTTTTAGTGAGCTACAAGTTTTTATTTTGAAGTCTCTCTCTCTATCTCTGTTGAAAGGTAAGTTTTTATTTTTTCATGATATATTAATATTTTTTGTTTTGCGTCTGACACACACATATTCAAAGGAGTCATAAAAAATTGACACACACTTACATGTCGCATATTTTTAACCTCCTACAACAGTGCACACACACATACATACATACATACATACATACATACATACTGTTCGCGTCTAATATATATGTGGAAGGAAAAAATATCTAGCATTTTTCAATTTTTTTTTCCTTCTGTTTCAGTGCGCTTTCCACTACCATCACCACAACCCCCCCAAAAAATTTCTCTGTATATATATATATATAAATAACAGAGAGAAAAAATGGAACCGCAACCAGGTCCCTCCGGTCTTTGCGAGAAAGTGGCATGTCGCAACTGCGGAATATTAATTTCTAAACCTAATATTGCTAGGCATTTGAAAAAATGTCGTCTACCGGATCATGATGTCCTAGTCCCGCCGGCAAAGAAATCTCGCACTGATGGGCATGAATGCGGTGCTTTGAATAAAAGTGCACGCATCATGACCTATAAATCTGGAAGCGATGAAAAGTGTGACTCGAGCACCTTCCTCAACAATGTGAAATCGCGGGTAGTAGATCAATTACGTGATTGCCTCCTCAATGTTGCAATTAAAATTCATCTCGTCTTGACTCTGCTGTATGAGAAAGTTGTCTCGTCCGAGTCAAGCACTTTCAGCTTTTACGTAGGGTGTGAGGGCTTACACGATGACAATAACGAGGATCTTGACGAGATAGTGACACGGCTATTTGAGCACTTGACACTAAAACAAGAAGAGTTTGAAGGTAGAGGAAGTGGATGGAGTCTTTGCGGTCACAACCACATGTTAGAACTTCGAGTCTGCAATTTCAAACCATTACGCAGCACTCAAAAAAAAACAAAAAAACAAAAAAAGCAAAATGCAGTGTTGAACATACAAAGTAATGATCAGAAGAGTTTCCTATGGTCTGTCATCGCCGCATTACACCCAGCTAATAATCACCCCCAACGTCTGTCCAATTACAGAGGATATGAGGGGAGATACGAGAATATGATGAGAGGAATTTCCTATCCTGTGCCCCTGAATAAGATCAATCAATTTTTAAAAAACTATAGAGAGGAAAAAGGAGAAGATATCGATATTTCTGTGTTTGGGGTTGACGATTCCGACAATATTCGTGTGTTAAGACCTGCTAGAAGCCAGAATAATGTAATTCGACTCTTGCTTGTAGATGGCCGTTACAGTTTGATACGGAATTTCTCACGATTAGTAGGAAGACAGATCACCAAGGATCACGATAAGATCGAAATTTGCGATCGATGCTTGAGAATTTTTCGCGGGGGTAAGAAGATGAAAGAACAGCACAAGTGTTTTGGCTCTGTGAATGCAGAACCTGAAGATGTCATGCCGGAACCCGGAACCAAGATGAAATTTCAGAAACACCAGGCTCTTCTCCACCATCCCGTCGTCCTTTATGCCGACTTTGAAAGCTTCCAAGTTCCCATGACGTCTTGCGACCCTGATCCCTCTACCTCAAGCACGACCCAAATTTTTCACCACGAGCCTTGCAGTTTCTCCATCTACGGAGAAAAATTGAATGATGTCATCTTGTATTGCGGACCCGATGCGGCAAAACATTTTGTTAAGAAGATAGCGGAATGCGCGAGAGAACTTGCACCCAGCCTGAAAGGCTCTTCCGTTTCTCCACCTGCTCTCACAACAGAACAACAACAGAGACATGACGCGGCGACAAGATGCGAGGAGTGTAACCAGGCTTTCACCGCCGAAAATTACAAGGTCGTCCACCATGACCACCAGAATGGATTATTTCTGAGCACCATCTGTAATTCGTGCAATCTCAAGATTAAGGAGTCGCATTTTGTTGCCGTGTTTCTGCACTACACGGAGAAGTACGATACGCATCTCTTCGTTAAAGAGCTCTACAACATAACTTCTCGAATCAGCATCATCCCGAGAACGAGCGAGAAATATATTGTGGTGAGAGTGTGGATCCCTCTCCAAGAAGGAGGAAGCGTGGAAGTGCGAATCCTGGACTCTTACAATTTCCTGTCCTCCAGCCTCGCAAGCCTTGCATCTCAACTTGGCGACGAAGATCTTGTGGCCACCAAGCAAAAATGTTTTTCGGGGAGAGATGAGAATTTGAATCTGTTGCGTCGCAAGGGCGTCTACCCCTACGAGTACGTCAACGATTTCGAGAAATTTGACGAGACGGAACTTCCACCCCGGGAGGTATTTTATTCTTCTCTCACGGAGGACGTCTGTTCCGAAGAGGACTACGAACACGCTCGTAGTGTGTGGACGGCATTCAATTGCCAAACTTTTCGCGATTATCACGATCTTTATCTGAAATTGGACGTGACACTTCTGATGGATATTTTCGAATCGTTTCGTAAGAGATGCATCACGATATACAAGTTGGATCCTGCGTATTTCTTCACCACGCCGGGATTGACTTGGGAATCGATGATGAAATACACCAACGTGGAACTGGGCCTCATCGCAGAGAAGGAACAGTATGCTTTCATGGAGAGTGCGATACGTGGTGGCATCGTCCAATGTCCCCGACGCCATGCTCAGGCAAACAATCCTCATACGCCTGGTTACGATGCATCGAAGCCCAACACCTACATTGTCTACTGGGATGTCAACAACCTGTACGGCCACTCCATGTCCCAGTGTCTTCCCATCAGCGACTACGCGTGGATGACCGAAGAGGAACTCTCCTGCGAGGATTTTCTCAACTGGAGCGAAGATAATGAATGGGGTTGTTTCTTGGAAGTGGATCTCGATTATCCCGAAACACTTCACGAGAAACATCATGGATTGGCCCTGGCCCCCTCCAAAAAGAAGCCACCTGGAGGATCGGAGCCAAAACTCATACTAAGCATGGAGAACAAGTGGAATTACGTTCTGCACTACCGACTCCTCCAATTTTACATAAGTCACGGCTTGCAGTTGAAGAAAGTTCATAGAGGATTGAAGTTCCGACAGAGCAAGTGGCTGGAACCCTACATAACCGAGAACACGCGCCGCAGAGCGCAATCGACATCGCCTGCAGACAAGGATCTGTACAAACTGTTCAATAACGCCATCTATGGCAAGACGATGGAGAACGTGCGTAATTACATCGACGCAACGTTGGTCACGGACGAAAAGAAATTTGAAAAGATCGTCGCGTCCCCCTACTTCAAAAACTTCACCATTTTCGACGAGAATCTAGTATTCGTCGAGAGGAACAAGAAGCAAGTGATGCTCAACAAGCCGATTGCCATAGGTGCCACTGTTCTTGAACTATCAAAATTGCACATGTACCAATCGTACTACGATCAGTTTCAACCCTTTTATGGAGATAACATCCAAATATGTTACATTGACACGGATAGCTTTATTTTTCTAATCCAAACACCAAGCCTCGAACATGATCTGACTAAGATGAAGCATCTGTTTGATTTTAGCAACTTACCATCAGGCCATCACTTACATTCGGCAGAAAACAAAATGACGATTGGAAAGTTCAAAGATGAAGTTGGCGGGGAGTACATCAGCGAATTTGCGGGGCTTCGTGCCAAAATGTACTGTGTAAAGATTGCAGAAGAAAAAGAGATCAAGAAAGCGAAGGGGGTGGGAAAAATAAGTACCAGCAAATTTAGCATGCAAGACTACAAGGAATGCCTTTTTCATGGTAAAAGGCAACTCAGCACCGATCATCGCATTGCAAGTAAATTTCATGATTTGTACACGACGCGCGTAACCAAAGTAGCATTGGATGCAACGGACAATAAGTTACGTGTTCTCGATTGTAAAATCCACACGCGAGAGTGGGGGCACTACAGTGGAAGCGATAAATGTGACGTGTGTTAACTGTAACCCCATAGCCATGAAGTCCGCTGTGTTTTTTCCTCTTCAAAGCAGACGGAGGAAAAGAATGAAAGAGGGAGCCCTCGGGCGATTAAGAGTTGAATTTAATGAGGCTTGGTTTGGAGCGGGCTTAACAACATAATAACAGGTTGCAACTTTTCATCGCCCGAGGGCTCCCCCTTTCATTCTTTTCCTCCGTATATTTTGAAGAATAGCAAAGGTACGTGTTAAATACCTAACAAGGACAATGAATCTCTTTGGTTTTCGCAAACAAAGCAACATGGACACTGCATTACCAAATTCCAATAACCTCTTACCTTCCGTGTTATCTAAACTCAATGGTCTACTAATTGTACATCTTAATAGTATATGGACGGAAATAAATAACGATGTGGGCAAGATGTTTTATGTTTTTAATAACAATTTACATTTCTATGAAATTCCGATCGACGGGAAACTTCAAATCACCGTGAATCCGGAGAACACAGGCGAAATCAAAATTTCTACCGGCAAGAACATTTTTCGAATGAAGCACGACAAGATACTTTCTAACATGTCGTACGATGTGTCTGCAGGAGATTATCTTTACGTGGAACTCCTAGGAGATTACGACAAACTTATTCCTCTCTTCGTAGAATTACGAATCGTCTATCCTATTATAAATAACCGTTAACCAAAAATGCCTAACGACATTTTCGGCAACACCAAGCGTGTAGACCATGCAGAAGAGATTCTCATGCTGGACGTTCGAGTTAAGAAGTTGAGGACCGATTTGATCGCTTTGCAGGAGACCTTAAACAAAAGTTTAGAGTCTGAGATCGCTACGCTCCAAACGCAATGTCTCGATCCCATTCTGAAAATCGATTCCGAACTGAAAACACTGATAAAAAATTATGTCGACGTACCTTCTTACGACAACATTCAAAATATACAGTTGAGCATGGATTCGCTTCAAAATGATTTGGCCAAATTACAGCAATTTCAATCGAAAAATAAAGATTTGGAAAAATTGAAACTCGAAATCGAAGAGCGAACTTCCGCAATAGAAAAGAATTTCTCTGAACTTCAAACCGTGGTGAATGATATTGATATAGAACGCTTGCAGGTCGTTGTTTCTAAATTACAAGAAGAATTCACCGGCACGTTGGAAGAAATCAAATCCAAGTTGCAGACTTTGGAAGATACCATGACGAACCTACCATCGTCGGACGAACTGCAGGTCATCGGTAAAAGCGTCGCGAACATAAAAATTCAATTGGAGGCCTATCAAGATTTCGAACACATTCAAACCACCATCGCTACGCTTCAGGCGTCCTTGGAATTGATCAACGAAGAAATTAAAAATATTCACGCTGAAGCAAGTGTGTTGACGAGTATTCAGGACACGTTGAGCACGGTTCAGCAGAAGATCCAATATTTGGAAAATTTGAACGTCGAATCCAATCTTACTCATTTTCATCACGTACTGGACAACATACAGGGTGACTTGGAATCGTTACGAACGAGCGTGCCTTCGAGCGAAGATTTGGAAAAATTGAAAACGGCGGTGAGGGCACTATCAGATTCGAGTGACATCAAAAGTTCGTTGAGCGATCTCGAGAGTAAAGTGGCCAATCTCCCCACCTCCAAAGAATTACATGCTTTGAAAAGGAACATATCACGCATGCTGAAACGACTGGAAACGGAAACGGCGAACGTGGAACAGATTCGAGACGAACTTGCCTCGCTGGTGTCGACGCTGCCCACTTCGCAGAGCGTCGCCGACCTTCACACGCAGTTTACAGACATGCGAATCATCGTGAACGATCTTACCGAGAAGAGCTCGAAATTGAATCAAATTGAGAACCTTCAGAACATTGTCGTCAACATCAGAGATCAAGTTGGAGTGCTGGAATCAACGCAGGAATCAACGCTGACCTCTTTCGGTGCCAAGTTGCAAGAACTCAACGAAAGCTACAAGCAGTTGAACGTGGAAGTGAAAATCAAACCGTCATTTTCTACCGTAACGGATACCATAGTCGAACATTTGTTGCCCGTACAAAACACACTGGGTCAGCTTCACAGCAACCTCGTTAGCGTCGACACTAAATTCGCTAAACTGCATTCTTTGCAAGCCATCGAAATCAACAGCGTACCCAATCAACAGAGAATCTCCACGTTCGTCGAAGGTAACAAACTGTACATGCTACATCCTTATCATCCGTACTACAAGTTTCTCCTCGATGGCACGATTCAGATAAACGAATTTTCGTACTGGTCTCACGGCAGAAAAGCTAGCGTTCCCACCATGACTTTGATATCGAATCGTGGTGTCCAGAAAGCAGGAAACATTCCTCTGGCACGTTGGAACGAAACGCGCAACATATATGAAATACACGAAGACGAAGATCTCACCGTTTTCGACGTGAGTGCCGGCGATAAGCTGATCATTCAAAACACGAGCGAAGTGCCACCCTCTTTGAATCCCATCACGCTTGTGCTTCTCTTGAAACGTAATCTCTAAGAAAAAATGTCAAGGCAGGCCATCGTCCAAGAATTGCATAAACCTGCACGCCGTAACTACGAACGTTTGGCTGTGGTAACCAAGGGAATCGATGACCTCTGGGAAAGCGACCTCGTCGAAATGAGTAGCGGCAAGTTAAAAAACGTGCATAAATTGAACAAGGGCAACAAGTACCTCCTCACCGTCATAGACACATTTTCGAAATTCGCATGGGCTCTACCTTTGAAGGCAAAAACAGGAACGTGCGTCACGGAAGCATTCAAGACAATTTTTCGCGAAAGCGGCGGCAGACGACCTCGGTTTCTGCACACGGACAAAGGGAAGGAATTTTACAATGCCGTATTCCAAAAGTTTATTCGGAAACACAACGTTCAACATTACTCGACCTTCAGCGACGTCAAGGCCAGCATCGTGGAAAGATTCAATCGCACTCTGAAATCGCGCATGTGGTCACGCTTCACGCTTCAGGGAAGCTACAAGTGGGTCACTATTCTTCCCGAACTTGTTAACGACTATAATCACACACGGCACGCAACGATAGGCATGAAGCCAGCTGACGTTACCAGGTCTGACGAGCAACGTTTAATTTCTAGCGTTTACTGTCCAAAGTACACGCCCACGACAAAAAAGGCTAAATACAAAATTGGAGAACAGGTGAGGGTTAGTAAATTGAAGCGAACGTTTGACAGGGGTTTCACACGAAACTGGAGTACTGAACTTTTTACCGTGGTTCGAGTTCTACCCGGGAACCGTCACACGTATATAATAAAAGACAGTGGCGGTGAAATTTTATTGGGGCGCTTCTACGAGGAGGAACTCTCTAAAACTAAATACCCCGACACGTACCTTATCGAAAAAGTTTTGCGCAAGAGAGGCAACAAACTTTTGGTGAAATGGCTGGGACTTCCGGAAACAAGTTGGATCGATTCAAACGAAGTGATTCTATGAGTACGTGGAATGTTGTGAAACGTTTACCTAATTCGGAAAGTCAAACGAAGAAAAAGAACGGCGAATTGCTTCCCGACAGCATCCGCTGTCTGATCGTAGGTCCTTCGGGGTGTGGGAAAACGACACTGCTCGTGGACAATTTTCTCCTCGCACCGAATTGGCTAGATTGGAAGAACAGGCACCTGTACGTGTTCTCGAAAAGTTTGGAGCAATCCAAATACCAGCAACTGATGAAACTGTACGATGGTCTGGACATTGCAACGTTCGCCTCGGAAATAAAACCACTTGACGATTGTCGTGAAAATTCAGTCGTTGTGTTCGACGACGCCATCCTGGAAAATCAAAATGAAATTCGCAACTTTTTCACGCAAGGTCGTCACAAAGGAATGGATTGCTTCTACCTAGCTCAAACGTTTTCCAAAATTCCAAAACAGTTAGTACGCGACAATGCTAATTTCATATGTTTGTTTCGTCAAGATCACACCAACCTCAAGCACGCATACGATGACTACGTAGGCGGAGACATGAACTACAATCAATTTTCGGAAGGCTGCTGCTCTTCTTGCTGGAACGCTGACGATTTCGGATTCGTGACGATCGACATGACGAGGAAACCCAACGACGGAAAATACAGAAACAAAATCAACGACTTTCTAAACGTTGCAACGTTGTGAGAAACGACGTATATAAATAACGTCATGACGAAACGAAAAATTGAAGACGAAAATCTCAAGCTTCGCGATTACCTCGCGAAACGCTTCAAAGGTTGGAAATCCGAGAATCGCGGATTCTACGAAGAGAAGAAACGTCAGGATCAACCTGTGATCGATGCCATCAGCGGTCTAGGTAAAGAAATTAAAAGTGTCACGGAACAAAATAAAAATTTGATCAATGAACTCGTACCGCTCGCAGCTAAAAGTTACGCTGTACCCACGCCTATTTCAAGCATTCCTTCGACGCCGTTCGAACTGAAGGATGCACCGACACGACGTCGAGCCATAGGCAGCACGTCTTCGGATAAAATTGAGTTGGGGCCTTTGGCACGAGACTACCTGAGCACGGGGAAATTCGACAAGGATGAAGTGTTCGGATTGTATCCCAGCATGGAAACCAACGAAGGCGGCGGTGTGGTGTGGAAGATTGGGAAATCGAAGGTGACCTTCGAAGGCAACGACATTAAAGTCAATTTAGGCGACAAGGATAGTTGGAACAGGTATCCGGGTACGGTGGGACTGTGGGAACTCGTCGCCAAAAAGCAGCCGAAAGATTACACCGACGAAGATTACCAGAGTTACAAGGAAATTCTGATCATGACGGATGCCTTGTACCAAAACAACGACGCCTCGCAGAATAGGGTGAAATCGAGCAGCGGCGAGAAGTACAGGAATCTCATCAAACCGATTTGGAACCAGGTCAAAACAGGCAGCGGGGTCAAACGCTACAACACGTTACCCAAAAAATTCGTTTGGGTGGACGACGTTAGGAAACTCGTGGACCGATTGTTGGTGATAGCCGGCGAAGAGAATGCAGGCAACCGTAATTTCTACAACGAGAAGGTTGGTATCGTGGACATGATTAGCACGAAACTTTCCAACTTCATCGTTAACGACGACAAGGGCATAGGTTACCTGATCAAAATCATCAACACGCTGCCTCCGAAATTCTGGAACGTGGCCGAAGGAAAGGGACTCGTGAACGACATCATCAACAAGTTACCTTTCGAGATGCATTTACCTGGCTACCAGTACTGCGGACCGGGTACCAAACTCGAGAAAAGATTGGAGAGAGGAGACAAGGGTGTGAATCCGTTGGACGCCGCATGCAAAGATCACGACATCGCCTACAACACCACGCAGACGGATCTGAATGCACGTCACGAAGCAGACAGAAAGTTAGAGCATGCAGCTTTCGAAAGGTTCGTGAGCAGAGACGCATCGCTGGGTGAACGGGTCGCCGCACTAGGCACCACCATCGCCATGAACACGAAACAAAAATTGGGGTGGGGTATATAAATAACATACAGTAAAAAAAACAACATGGCTTGCATAACTGATTTGCCACCCGAGCTACTATCTAAAATATTCAAAAAGGTAGTTAACGGAGATGTTAATAAACTTGTAAGCATAGCAAGAACAATGCCGGAATTTCGCATCCCTTGTGAAATGGTTCTCAAGGACCTTCTTCGGGAGATCAGCGGCCTGAGGTGCGGTGATCTCAACATTCTGCTTTCGGCTGCAGGGGAAAAATTGAACGAGAGGTCGGACGAACTGTACGAGGCAATGCAGGGAAGAAGATGGTATACTGATGATTGGTACAAGTCTATGCAGGAGAAGGAAGATATCCTTACGCACATCCTCGCGTTTTCCGAAGCACGAACTTTCTTCCTCCGTTAAAAAAATAATAATATATACGTGTCAAAAAAACTTGATATATAAATAACACACATCGTGAAAAAAATAATCTTCGGTATATATAAATAACTCACATCGTGAAAAAAAAACAATTAAATTTCTCTAACATACACACACTGAAAATTTTCTCTTCTTCGATATGACAACTGAAAAAATGAGTGATCTCCAAGCATTAAAACAAATGCTAAATTTGTCAGTCGAGTATGTAAAAATTCGGGAATTGGAAGTCGACAAACCTTACACGATAACTTCCGGTTCAATCGTTTCTACCCAGTATGGTCCCAAGGTACGCCTGTTGCTCAACGCACAATACAGTCTATTTTTACCAGATCGATACGCTAACATGTTATCCGACGAGAAGCTATCTATTTTAATCGAGAACAAAACTCGAATCGTGTACAAGGGGACAAAGGAACTTCTTGGCAAGAAAACGAAGCACGTAATAGAATTTGTGTAGCGACTGCGAGGCCTTGAAAATATATAAATAACATACCGTAAAAAACTACACAAGAAAAAAATCTCAGAATATATATAAATAACATACCGTGAAAATAACACATAGAGCATCAACATGAAGCCCAAGGGTGTCGTGTACCAGATACCATACTCAAATCTTAAAAATCTAGGTGCCCTCGATGGGTTACTCACCAAGAAACAACGCGAGAAGAAACGTTCTTGCTTGTCGAAAGGACACGGAATGAAATTACTGCTCAGCACACCTCAATTGAAAAGATTGCAGCGTTCGCGGAAACAGCAAAAGATCGGAGGTTTCATATTCAGCATCCCGGCCATCCTAGCAGCATTGGGGGCCGTTGGAAGTTTGGCCGGCGGAAGTGCCGCCATCGCGAAAACCGTCATCGACTCGAAGAAGAACAAAGCGGAATTGGAAGAACAGAAACGTCACAACCTGGCCATGGAGAAGAAAGGAGGAAAGGGCGTGATGAAGAAGTTTAAAAAAAAGAAACAGAAGCACTCACCAACCGAGACATTGAATCTCTGATCGAACCGTTACAAATCAAACACTTCAGAGGAGTTTTTATGTCCGACTCGTTACCTTCAAGCGTGAAAAGAAGAGAATGTGGAGTAGTCAACTTGGACGGTCAAGAAAATCCAGGCACGCATTGGATATGTTACCACAAAAATGATGATAAAGCATTCGTTTTCGATTCTTTTGGAGGTGTTCCGCCTACAAATTTAATTCATTATCTGAAAACGAGCGAAACCTCTATATACTACAACGACGAACGCATTCAAGATTTCGGAGACGTGAACTGCGGTCATCTCTGCCTCTCCGTGCTCGCGTTTCTCTCTAAAATAAATAACCCTACGGTCGAAGATTTCCAGAAAATACTGTGGAACCTGAAACAGCATCACTAGGATGGGCGTGTTCCATCTCACGAGCGAATCTTCAATCTTGAAACTCACGCTGCACGACAACATTGTCTATCCTAAATCCGTGGCTCTGCGTGCATTCTACAGCATGTACCTCATACCTAATGTTACGCAGCACAACAACAAAATTAGCGTCGGAAGCGAACACATCGTCGTCACGCCAGGACAATACAATCTTTCCACTTTGCAAGCTCAGTTACCCAAAGGCACATACTTTTCTCAAAATTCGGTCACTCACAGAGTGGAAATCCTATCCGCGACGGAGACCGTGGACCTGGGCACCATGGGAGAACTTTTAGGTTTCGAGAACGACACCAAACTCGAAGCTGGCATCAAGCACACAGCAACCAACATTCCTAAATTCTTGGCCATAGAGACTCTGAACGTACACTGTAACGTGGCAGAAGGTATGATCACGAAATCCTCGGACGGATTGTTAGGAAGTCACAAGCAGACGGGAATCATAGCCACTTTCAAACCAAGTTCCGAATTCATGGAACCGATCATCTACACGCCCTCTTCGCCGATCTATTTTCCAGTATGTCGCAACCGCATAGACGACATAGAGTTGGTGGTGACGAACGAGAAAGGAGACGTGGTGGATTTCGCAGGTGCAACAACTACTGCCATCGTAGAGATCAACGTATAATAAATAACCATACATGTAAAATGGAGCAAATCGAAAGTTACGAATTGCAATCTTTCCCTCCCAACCGTCGCACGTTCGCCAATCTCAACGAGGCGAACAGGGAGATCGAATACGACGTGGACGTAGGCGACGGGTTCGTTCATCCTCACAGAGCGGACCTCTACCTTCAATTCGACGTGGTGAAGAAAGAAAGCGGAGACGCGTTTCCCGCAGCAGCAAACTTGATACTCGTGGACAACTTCGTGCCTCACCTGTTCTCGCAGGTGGAGGTGAGGAAACACAATACCGTCATCGACAGAATAGATTATCCAGGCATCACGTCGACGGCAGTGGGAACGTTGAAATTATCCAAAACGGACGCAGCATACTATCAAGCGGGGGGATTCGAAGCCGGGACCAAAATATCGACGAAAAGTCACACGGTACTCTTTCCCATGCGTCTGCTGCCGGGTTTCTTCTCAGACTACAAGGAGATCATGTGGAAGGGAGGACTGCGCGTTACGTTTCGAAGAGCGGCCAACGACAACGACGTACTGATGCGATACTCTACTTTGGGTCCGGACGCCACCACGCCGATAGCCAACACTTTACCCGAAGCAGCCAAGTGCGTCATCCGGAGCATGGAATTGAGAATGCCGGTGGTGGAATACGAAACGAACTACGCCCTCAAGTACAAAGCGGAGATCTTGAAAAGTCCGCAGGTGCCGATTCACTTTCACGGTTACCAGTGCGTGCAGAAAATAGCGTCGGGAAGTCACATGGAATTCGACGTGACGACGCAGTTCAACAACATACAGTTCGACATGCCAGATTTCGTCGTAGTGCTCTTTCAGACCGGGCGCAATAACAATCAGGAAAAAGATTCCAGCAAGTTCGACGACTGCAAGATCAAGAATGTTTATCTGAAGAATGGACGCAACGAAGTGTTCCCGCGCGAGAATTACAACCTCGACGTGGCCAAAGACGATTACCTCAAACTTTACGAAGCTTACACGGCTTACAAACGCGTGACCGAGGGAAGCGTGGACATGTACTACACCCCCAGCGAATTCAAAATCCGCAGACCGATGTTCGTCATCAACACATCTAAGAGAAAGAAGGTTGTGGTCAACGATCGAACCAACATCAAGGTCGTCTGCGAGTTCCACGATGCCTTGCCCGAGGATACCCTATGCAGTGTCATCCTGATTGCAGAGAAGTCCTTCGCCTACGACGTGAAGAACGAGAGGGTCACAGAGCAGTTTTAACCAGGTTTTTAACATCTTTTCTCGCACAATAAGAAATTTTTTGTACTAGCACAATCAGTTACAATGGCACAATACGAATTTCACTAGTTCAGATCAGTTACAAATGTCAATTTCATTAGCCATCAGCTACAATATCTTTTTACTCTATAGCACGAGACAATCAGAAAATTTGCACAAAAAAATTGTTGTTGTTTTTACACGTGAAAATTAACAATAAATTTTTTTTTATCGTTTCAGATGCTGTCGAAACATCAAAAACATATACACACACACTAGAAAAAAGCATGCAACTTTATTTGTAACACACGCACATACATTCTCCATCTTCATCAAGAAAATATTATAATAAACATAATTATTTTTATCTATATCTCATAATAAAACTCTATATCCAAAAATATCACAACATCAAATAACACTAGAGTCGTTAGTACACGTTGCATGCATTACGGAGGTCCTCTGTAGGGTTTCATGGAAGTTTGGGGGAAAAAAAAAAACACGTGAAACTCTACAGAGGTGCGGTAATCTATAACCGCAGCCATTAGAAAACTTTTACATTTTTGGCTGGGCACCACGCACCCTGGCGAGGTTATAGGGGCCAGGTATCCTTAAAAACAACAATTATTATTTTGTTTGTTTGTTTGTGTTACAATACGGAAATAATAAAAGGCATACGCGCACGCGCGCACGTGTGTATGTGTGTGCCACATCGTTCCCGAGAGAGAGGTTTACAAAGGTCACGATCTACAAACATTTGGTCCTTCAAAAAATAAGAGAATAAGAAGATGAGAAGATGAGAGCTCATCTTTCACTCATCACTGCTTTTCTGCGCCCTGAAACATCGCCAGCGTAATAAATAAGGCACGGAACGTGGAGAGAAAATGAGTGTATGTGTGTGTGTGTGTGTGTGTGTGTGTGTGGCACATCGTTCTCGAGAGAGAGGTTTACAAAGGTCACGATCTACAAACATTTTAGAGGATGAGAAAATGAGAAGATGAGAAGATGAGAAAATGAGAGAATGAGAGAATGAGAAGATGAGAGGAGTGTGTGTGTGTGTGTATGTGTGGCACATCGTTCTCGAGAGAGAGGTTTACAAAGGTCACGATCTACAAACATTTTAGAGGATGAGAAGATGAGAAGATGAGAAGATGAGAAGATGAGAGAATGAGAAGATGAGAGAATGAGAAGATGAGAGAATGAGAAGATGAGAGGATGAGAGGATGAGAGGATGAGAGCTCATCTTTCACTCATCACTGCCTTTTTGCGCCCGTGAAACATCGTCAGCGTAATAAATGAGGCGCGGAACGGGGAGAGAAAGTGAGTTTTTTAACTTTTTGTGGTCGTTTGGTCAAGAAATCAAAGTTGGCCTCAAAGGCATATTTACTATCTACTTATGTTTGTTTCGTCAAGATCACACCAACCTCAAGCACGCGTACGATGACTACGTAGGCGGAGACATGAACTACAATCAATTTTCGGAACGCTGTTGCTCTTCTTGCTGGAACAGTGACGATTTCGGATTCGCGACGATCGACATGACGAGGAAACCCAACGACGGAAAATACAGAAACAAAATCAACGACTTTCTAAACGTTGCAACGTTGTGAGAAACGACGTGTATAAAATAACGTTATGACGAAACGAAAAATCGAAGACGAAAATCTTAAGCTTTGCGATTACCTCGCGAAACGCTTCAAAGGTTGGAAATCCGAGAATCGCGGATTCTACGAAGAGAAGAAACGTCAAGATCAACCTGTGATCGACGCCATCAGCGGTCTAGGTAAAGAAATTAAAAGTGTCACGGAACAAAATAAAAATTTGATCAACGAACTCATACCACTCGCAGCTAAAAGTTACACCGTACCCACGCCCATTTCGAGCATTCCTTCGACGCCGTTCGAACTGAAGGACGTACCACGACGTCGAGCCATAAGCAGCACGTCGTCTTCGGATAAAATCGAGTTGGGACCTTTGGCACGAGACTACCTGAGCACGGGGAAATTCGACAAGGACGAAGTGTTCGGATTGTATCCGAGCATGGAAACCAACGAGGATGGTGGTGTGGTGTGGAAGATTGGGAAATCGAAGGTGACCTTCGAAGGCAACGACATTAAAGTTAATTTAGGCGACAAGATAAGTTGGACCAGGTATCCGGGTACGGTGGGACTGTGGGAACTCGTTGCCAAAAAGCAGCAGAAAGATTACACCGACGAAGATTACCAGAGTTACAGGGAAATTCTAATCATGACGGATGCCATGTACCAGAACAACGACGCCTCGCAGAATAGGGTGAAATCGAGCAGCGGTGAGAAGTATAGGAATCTCATCAAACCGATTTGGAACGAGGTGAAGAGTGGAAGCGGCGTCAAACGCTACAACACGTTACCCAAAGAATTCGTTCGGGTGGACGACGTGAGAAAACTCGTGGACCGATTGTTGGTGATAGCCGGCGAAGAGAATGCAGGCAATCGTAATTTCCACAACGAGAAGGTTGGCATCGTGGACATGATCAGCACGAAACTTTCCAACTTCATCGTGAACGACGACAAGGGCATAGGTTACCTGATCAAAATCATCAACACGCTGCCTGCGAGATTCTGGAACGTGGCCGAAGGAAAGGGACTCGTGAACGACATCATCAACAAGTTACCTTTCGAGATGCATTTACCTGGCTACCAGTACTGCGGACCGGGTACCAAACTCGAGAAAAGATTGGAGAGAGGAGACAAGGGTGTGAATCCGTTGGACGCTGCATGCAAAGATCACGACATCGCTTACAACACCACTCGCACCGATCTGGATGCACGTCACGAAGCAGACAGAAAGTTAGAGCACGTAGCTTTCGAAAGATTCGTCAGCAGAGACGCGTCGCTGGGTGAACGGGTCGCCGCACTGGGCACCACCATCGCCATGAACACGAAACAAAAATTTGGGTGGGGTGTATAAATAACATACAGTAAAAAAAAACATGTCTCGCATAACCGATTTGCCACCCGAGCTACTATCTAAAATATTCAAAAAGGTAGTAAACGGAGATATAGGAAAACTTTTGATCATAGCAAGAACGACGCCGGAATTTCGAATTCCGTGTGAAATGGCCGTCAAGGACCGTCTTCGGGAGATCAGCGGCATGAGGTGCGGTGATCTCGACACACTTCTTTCGGCTGCAGGGGAAAAATTAATCAAGATAATGGACGAACTGCACGAGGCAAGGCAGGGAAGAAGACGGTACACAGTAGATTGGTGCAAGTCTAAGCAGGAGACGGAAGATATCATTACGCACATCATCGCGTTTTCCGAAGCACGGACTTTCTTCCTCTGTTAAAAAAAAATAATAATATATACGTTTCAAAAAAAACTTGATATATAAATAACACACATCGTGAAAAAAAAATAATCTTCGGTATATATAAATAACACACATCGTGAAAAAACAATTAAATTTCTCTCTAACACTCTGAAAATTTTTCTCCTTCGATATGACTGAAAAAAAATGACTGATCTCCAAGCATTAAAACAAATGCTAAATTTGTCAGTCGAGTATGTAAAAATTCAGGAATTGGAAGTCGGCAAACCTTACACGATAACTTCCGGTTCAATCGTTTCTACCCAGTATGGTCCCAAGGTGCGTCTGTTGCTCGACGGACAATACAGTCTATTTTTACCAGATCGATACGCTAACATGTTATCCGACGAGAAGCTAGCTATCTTAATCGAGAACAAAACTCGAATCGTGTACAAGGGGACAAAGGAACTTCTTGGTAAGAAAACGAAGCACGTAATAGAATTTGTGTAACGGCTGCGCGGAGTATATCCTTGAAAAAAAAATTACACGAAACAAAAAAAATCTCGAAACATATTTATATATATAAATAACATACCTTAAAAAAAATTACGCGAAACAAAAAAAATCTCAGAACATATATAAATAACATACCGTGAAAAAAAAATTACACGAAAAAAAAAATCTCGGAACATATATATATATAAATAACATACCTTGAAAAAAAAAATTACACGAGACAAAAAAAATCTCAAAACATTTATATATAAATAACATACCGTGAAAAAAAATTACACGAAACAAAAAAAAAATCTCGAAACATATTTATATGTATAAATAACATACCTTGAAAAAAAATTACGCGAAACAAAAAAAAAATCTCAGAACATTTATATAAATAACATACCGTGAAAATAACACATAGAGCATCAACATGAAGCCCAAGGGTGTCGTGTACCAGATACCATATTCGAATCTAAAAACTCTAGGTGCCCTCGATGGGTTACTCACCAAGAAACAACGCGAGAAGAAACGTTCTTGCTTGTCGAAAGGACATGGAATGAAATTGCTGCTCAGCACACCTCAATTGAGACGCTTGCAGCGTTCGCGGAAACAGCAAAAGATCGGAGGTTTCATATTCAGCATCCCGGCCATCCTGGCAGCATTTGGGGGCCGTTGGAAGTTTGGCCGGCGGTAGCGCCGCCATCGCGAAAACCGTCATCGACTCGAAGAAGAACAAGGCGGAATTGGAAGAACAGAAACGTCACAACCTGGCCATGGAGAAGAAAGGGGGGAAGGGGGTCATGAGGAAGTTTAAAAAAAAGAAACAGCACTCACCAACCGAGACATTGAATCTCTGATCGAACCATTACGAATCAAACACTTCAGAGGAGTTTTCATGTCCGACTCGTTACCTTCAACCGTTAAAAAAAAAGAATGCGGAGTAGTCAACTTGGACGGTCAAGAAAATCCAGGCACGCATTGGATATGTTACCACAAAAACGACAACAACAAAGCATTCGTTTTCGATTCTTTCGGAGGCGTTCCACCTACAAATTTAGTTCATTATCTGAAAACGAACAAAACCTCTATATACTACAACGACGAACGCATTCAAAATTTCGGAGACGTGAACTGCGGTCATCTCTGCCTCTCCGTGCTCGCGTTTCTCTCTAAAATAAATAACCCTACGATCGAAGATTTCCAGAAAGCATTGTGGAATCTGAAACACGATGGGCGTGTTCCATCTCACGAGCGAATCTTCGATCTTGAAACTCACGCTGCACGACGACATCGTCTATCCTAAATCCGTAGCTCTGCGTGCATTCTACAGCATGTACCTCATACCTAACGTCACGCAGCACAACAACAAAATTAGCGTCGGAAGCGTTCATATCGTCGTCACGCCAGGTCAATACAATCTTTCTACTTTGCAAGCTCAATTACCCAAAGGCACGTACCTTTCTCAAAATTCGGTCACGCACAGAGTGGAAATCGTGTCGGCGACGGAGACCGTGGACCTGGGCACCATGGGAGAACTTTTAGGTTTCGAGAACGACACAAAACTCGAAGCTGGCATCAAGCACACGGCAGGAAACATTCCTAAATTCTTGGCCATAGAGACTCTGAACGTACACTGCAACGTGGTGGAAGGCATGATCACGAAATCTTCGGACGGATTAGGAAGTCACAAGCAGACGGGAATCATAGCCACTTTCAAACCAAGTTCCGAGTTCATGGAACCGATCATCTACACGCCCTCTTCGCCGATCTATTTTCCAGTATGTCGCAACCGCATAGACGACATAGAGTTGGTGGTGACGAACGAGAAAGGAGAGGTGGTGGATTTCGCAGGTGCAACGACCACTGCCATCGTGGAGATCAACGTATAATAAATAACCATACACATCATGGAGCAAATCGAAAGTTACGAATTGCAATCTTTCCCTCCCAACCGTCGCACGTTCGCCAATTTGAACGAAGCGAACCGGGAGATCGAATACGACGTGGACGTAGGCGACGGGTTCGTTCATCCTCACAGAGCGGACCTCTACCTTCAATTCGACGTGATGAAGAAGGAAAGCGGAGACGCGTTTCCCGCAGCAGCAAACTTGATACTCGTGGACAACTTCGTGACTCACATGTTCTCGCAGGTGGAGGTGAGGAAACACAACACCGTCATCGACAGAATCGATTATCCAGGCATCACGTCGACGGCGGTGGGAACTTTGAAATTATCCAAAACAGACGCAGCATACTATCAAGCGGGAGGATTCGAAGCGGGAACGAAAATATCGACGAGAAGTCACACGGTGCTCTTTCCCATGCGTCTGCTTCCGGGATTCTTCTCCGATTACAAGGAGATCATGTGGAAGGGAGGATTGAGAGTCACGTTTCGAAGAGCGGCCAACGACAACGACGCACTGATGCGATACGCTACTTTGGGTCCGGACGGCACCACGCCGATAGCCAACACTTTACCCGAAGCAGCCAAGTGCGTCATCCGGAGCATGGAATTGAGAATGCCGGTGGTGGAATACGAGACCAACTACGCCCTCAAGTACAAAGCGGAGATCTTGAAAAGTCCGCAGGTGCCGATTCACTTTCACGGTTACCAGTGCGTGCAAAAGATAGCGTCCGGAAGTCACATGGAATTCGACGTGACGACGCAGTTCAACAACATACAGTTCGACATGCCAGATTTCGTCATTGTACTTTTTCAGACCGGGCGCGATAACAATCAGGAAAAAGATTCCAGCAAGTTCGACGACTGCAAGATCAAGAACGTTTATCTGAAGAACGGGAGGAACGAAGTGTTCCCGCGCGAAAATTACAACCTCGACATGACCAAAAACGATTATCTCAAACTTTACGAAGCGTTCTCAGCTTACAAACGCGTGACCGAAGGAAGCGTGGACATGTACTACACGCCCAGCGAATTCAAAACCCACAGACCGATGTTCGTCATCAATACCACGAAGCGGAAGCAGGTGGTGGTCAACGATCGCACCAACATCAAGATCGTCTGCGAGTTCAACAGTCCGTTGCCCGAGGATACTCTATGCAGCGTCATCCTGGTCGCAGAGAAGTCCTTCGTCCACGACGTGAAGAACGAGAGGGTCACGGAACAGTTTTAAAAAATAATTCGTAAAAAAAAATAATTGCCACATACTAAAAAAAAATCAACAAGGTTATATAAAATACAATGTAAGTTAGTTCGATGCGCAAATAAAAAAAAATGATAACTCGTGAAACTCTATACAGAGGCAAACGGCTTCGATAGCCATGATCATTTAGAACTGGTGTTGGGCACCACGCGCACCCCCCCCCCACTCTCTCTGTGGCGGGATATTATTTTTTTATTCTTTTTTTTTTTTGAGGGTCTTAACAAAAATAATTTTGATTATCGCACACACACACACACCGCAGAAGATCACACATGAGTTTTTTTTTTTAAAAAAAAAGCAACATCGTAGCAGATTACGCTGAGAGCGCAAGGTCGTAGTAGATTACACTGAGGGACCTTACAGTAAGAGGAGACAGCAGACTTATAGGAAAATGTCGTAAGTCATTTCAAAAGTGTAGGTCAAAGGAGCATAAGAGCAGGAGGAGCTTAAAAAAAGTGATGCCAGAGCTTTTTTTTTTCTGTCCACTTTTCTCTCATTGTAGGTTAGATTAACCCGTAAAACATCGTAAAATAATAAAAAAAATAGATCAAAAGGATGGTTCCAGAACGTTGGGTTCCACCTACTACTCGTCAGGCACGGAACGTGGAGAGAAAGTGAGTTTTTTGAGGTTTTGGTGAACCTCAATTAATAAAAGTGAGTTTTTTGAGGTTTTGGTGATCCCCAAATGAGTAAAGTGAGTTTTTGATGTTTTGGTGCTGTTTTCTTCGTTGCGAAACATCGTCAGCGCAATAAACGAGGCGCGGAACGTGGAGAGAAAGTGAGTTTTTGAGGTTCTTTGATCCCCAATTGAGGTTTGTGAACCGGTCACACACACCACTACTAGCACGTAGAGGCTCTCGTGTAGTTTAGCACAAAGAAAGGATAGGTTAAGTTATATCACGTAAGATCGTGGCATTCGTACCAAGTGTGAGTGGGAAAAAAAGGGAAAAAATGGGAAATTTTGCTAAAACATCGCTAAACGCTAAAACGTCGACAAAAAATTGTCAAAATATGTCAAAAACTGATTTTCAATTGATAAAAAAGAGGCTAAAAAACCACTCGTACCAAGTGTTGCGTTGAAATAATCAATATACACTACTCACGTCCATTATCCATCTCCCCCAATTAATTCTACATTTCTATTTGGGGTGTAAGGAGTGACTCCTTTCAAGGACACCCAAATGTCAACTTCCCTGCTACGTACTACACCTTGGACTGCATTTTGCAGGCTAGTGACTCTATGGCGTCTGGACTCACAGGAAATATAATCCTCTGTGGAGCTCTTGTTGTGTCGTCTACACATCTCATCTTAGGGCCTGGGACTTTATGTTATAACATATTTTTCATTTGGCTTCGGATCTAATATTGGGGTGAGATCTTTACATATCTGATTAAAATCAGCCGAAATAGACAAACTTGACAAATCATAGTTTGACATATTTCACCAATTTCGCGTTTTTACAACATATTTCTTCAATTTTGTTGTAATAAGACATATTTCTGTATAATTTCGTAATTCTCTCGCACATAATCCGTTATTTCATATTGTTTCCTTCGTGGCTTTAGCACAACGGATAGTTCATATTGTCGGTGGCAGGATATGAAAGTTATGGAGGAAGAAAGGTGACGTCTTTTCTTAGTACAGAAAAAATAATACCCTAACTTTTTTTTTATCCCGCCGACAATTGATAGCCATGCAAACATTATTGAGGAAAAATGTTCTCTCTCATTGTTGCACGGGAAGTAAAGAAGTTTCGTTCTCATTTGTTTGCATTTTTCGCTTTTCACAAAAATCATTCAAAAGTAAAAATTACATTCGGTACATTACAGCCCCTACTCTACTCTATCGGGTATGGGTGAAATTCGAGAGTACTGTTGTAAATATTTTTGACTTTACTGGGAATATTTCTGCATTTTTCTGACATATTTGTAATTTTTCATGACATATTTTCCAATTTATATGACATAATTACATACATATTTTATAGTTTTATAGGACATAAAGTCCCGGGCCCTACTTATCACCATTCAACCTCATCTTCGCTATTGTCCAATATTCC
>NW_028143765.1:0-42581 GCF_977018435.1 Lepisma saccharinum
ACGTAACTCAGCACACGACAGCATGTCCGGCCCAGCAAAGAACCATGCAGGAATGACGTCAGCCAGAATTCGTCCACCATGCCTTGTGCATCGAGAACTTGGGATAGGTGTCACACGTCACACACACACACACACACACACACATACGTGCATATGCTACCTTGTGGGGACTCTGTTAGTGCACATACACTGTGGGGACCGGGGGAAATTACAGTCGTAGTCTGATGTGTTTGTTGAAAATATGTGACAAATAACACAGTAAAACTATAAACTCCTGAAAATTAAAAGTAACCTACATTGTGAGAAAATTATACAAGAAAAACGTTTCCTATCCTTGTGGGGACACCAGTACCCACAAGGCCTGTGAAATCAGGTGGCCTCGGGTCCCCACAAGGTTCATTAGATATATGAAAATTTACACATACACTCCATACACACGATTGATTCTGTACAGACGCTGTGGGGACCGATGTGTAAATAAGTTTGAAAATGCTACCCTGTTGGTACTTGACAATAAAAGAGAGGAAATACTTTTAGTCTGTGTCGATTTTTGCAGTTTTTGTCGTTTATGATATTTTTCATAAACAAAATCGTAAATACTTGTCTTGCAGAGAATAAATCACTGGAAAAGAGAAACAGATGTTACATGAAATAGGAGAGATCTGACGGACACAAGAGCACTGGTAAAATTATTTTGGATGTAAATAAGTGGCTGACAAATAAAGTTAGCAAAATAATTATAATAACGAGTGTTGTGCTATTTTATGAAGAAATGCAAACTTCTCTGTTTTAAAATGAAGACAAAAAGTAAAAAGCTACATAGCAAGTGGATTACAAATAATAATAATGATGATAATAATAATATTAACGATAATAATAATAATAATAATAATAATAATAATAATAATAATAATAATAATACCATGTGATATAATGTGGGAATCATGCAGAGGGATATAGGACTCGAAATCGATTCAATAAAGTTCTGAGTTCGATTATTTTCTTCCAGTGTCACTTCATCAATTTTATCTAATCGTCACGATTAGCCAAAAAAGCCAGAAAAAAACGATGCAAAATGTGATATATGTGCAAAGTATCTTTCATTGTTCTCACAAACTATTTGTGTTTAATTTATATACATCTCGAATCATGCTTTGCTTTAAGTTAAATGTTAATTTGTATCTGAAGTCAATTAAACATTACAATGCTGACCAAGGCATGAAACAAGGCTCAACAGTGTTACTAAATTAAATTAGTTAATAATTTAAAAAGTGCTTTTACAAGGGATATAACTTCTGATAGAAAAGTGAGTAGTGTCCCTACAACGTTGTTATCTTCCATTGAAGAAATATATAGTGCGCTCAAGGGTATACAAGCGCTTAGAAGTTTTCCAAGGAGAAGCGGGAGGGGTGTATCATGGGCAAAGTCAATATATTTTTCAAGGAAGCTAAAATGTAAATTTACACGTCATGAAAATACTAACAGTAACTGTTACTAATATTATTGATTTATGTACATTTCTAATTTATGATAATATATTATTCTTTAATGCATTATTTACATCTCACAAATTCAATCATTTTACTTTATGTGCTAGCATGCTTTGAAATAAGAAAGTCATGGCTTCAATTCGCGATAGAAATTCGATATACGTTTAAGAAACTTTTCGATCCACAAGCTTACCTTTTTGTTGTTAAAGTGTATTGTGTGCTCACAAGGTATATTACTGCCGATACAAATTGAGTAGTGTCCCCACAAGGATGATATCTTCTGTTGTAGAAATGTATGATGTCCTAACAAGGTTTATTACTTCTGATGCAAAGTGAGTAGTGTCCCCACAAGGTTACTATCGTCTGTTGAAGAAGTGTATGATGTCCTCACAAGGTTTATTACTTCTGATGCCAAGTGAGTAGTGTCCCCACAAGGTTACTATCTTCTGTTGAAGAAGTGTATGATGTCCCCACAAGGTTTATTACTTCTGATGCAAAGTGAGTAGTGTCCCCACAAGGTTACTATCTTCTGTTGAAGAAGTGTATGATGTCCCCACAAGGTTTATTACTTCTGGTGCAAAGTGAGTAGTGTCCCCACAAGGATGTTACCTTATGTTGAAGAAGTGTATGATGTCCCCACAAGGTGTATTACTTCTGATGCAAAGTGAGTAGTGTCCCCACAAGGATGTTACCTTATGTTGAAGAAGTGTATGATGTCCCCACAAGGTGTATTACTTCTGATGCAAAGTGAGTAGTGTCCCCACAAGGTTACTATCTTCTGTTGAAGAAGTGTATGATGTCCTCACAAGGTTTATTACTTCTGATGCAAAGTGAGTAGTGTCCCCACAAGGTTACTATCTTCTGTTGAAGAAGTGTATGATGTCCTCACAAGGTTTATTACTTCTGATGCAAAGTGAGTAGTGTCCCCACAAGGTTACTATCTTCTGTTGAAGAAGTGTATGATGTCCCCACAAGGTTTATTACTTCTGGTGCACAAGTGAGTAGCGGCCTCACAATGTTGTTATCTTATGTTGAGGAAGTGTATGATGACCTCAAAAAATATAGGGGGCTTAAAAATTTTCCAAGGAAGGAGGGGCGACATAACGCATGGGTAAAATCAATATTTTAGTCAAGGAAGCTAAAATGTAACACCATTAAGCCTTGTTTCCATGATTATGAAAAACTAAATATGCTGACCAAGGCAGTAATTTATTTTATTAAAAACATAAACTAAACGTAACGTTTCAACCTTCTAGCAAGGTCTTCTTCAGACTCTGTATCAAGTACAAAAGACCTTGCTAGAAGGTTGAAACGTTACGTTTAGTTTATGTTTTTAATAAAATAAATTACTGCCTTGGTCAGCATATTTAGTTTTTCTAAAATGTAACTTTACATATCAAAATAATAGTAATTGTAACATTTAGTGCATATAACTTATTTATGATTAAATTATTGATTTAGTTAATTTTACTTCGCTTTTGTGCCAGTTTCGGCTAATTGCGAAGATGGAGATGAGTGATGATATGATAATATATTATTGTTGCATGCATTATTTACTTCTCACACATTTAATCAATTTACAGCAAGCGGAGAACAAGTCTTTGCGCAAGTGGTGACGCTAGACGGTCACCAATGAGAGGAAATGGCATTGCGTGAAGAGGGAACACCGATTGCAGTTACCAGTCTTCACAGCAGCGTGTACTGCTTCGTTCTGCCCACTCGATTTCCCCCTTTCTGGCGCTAGGCGCAGTTTTGCTCCACTTCCATCATGTGATGTACTTTGGGGCTTCTCCTACGATAATCAAAAAATATTTTAACCAATTGCATCAAATGTGAATCTGATTCTTAACAAAATAATAAATAAAATACACTTGATGCGTTCTGGTGCATCAATAGATATGATGCATTTAGTTTTCTGTGTGTAGCCTTTTTCACAATGGCCTCCCCCAAGGCGCAGTGGTAGCGTCGTCGCCTTGTAATCAAGGGGTCCCAGGTTCGATACCTGTAAACTGTAGGTCCACTCCAAATTTGCTTTACTGTGCATAAAGTGGACTTAAAACACCAACTCAATCAATCAATCAATTTTTCACATATATACTGGCTTCAAGATTCCACTATGTCAGTGTTATATCTAAGGAGGAAGCCACTGTGAATTCATTATGGCGGGGAAACAAATATGTTTTTCTTTTTTTGTCGCTTTGAAACATTCCTTCCACTGCAACTGCTTACTCATGATATCCGATTAACTGTAAACATGTTGAAGGGAAAGAACGGCGCCACATATCATGGAGGAAGAAGAAGGAAGTGCAGGCACAGTGAATGATCCAGTGGATCATAATGATTTATTTTTAATGCTAGTGTTATTTTTGTCTTCGGTGCGTCCTTTCGGCGGTACGAACGTTCAAAAGAGTCCAGTTTTATGACATTGCTCTCTGTGGTAAAACCATGCGTGCTAGGGGTGCAAGGAACACATATTCAGACCAAAGTAACGTCATCAAAACACGAAGCCTTCGGTTGGCAGAACCGACATTTCAACTGATTCAAGTACTGTTCGACGATATATCGTCCAGACGATATATCGCGATGTTGAGAAACTATCGTCCAGGCGATATTAACTAGACGATATATCGTCACGATATTTTTGCGATATATATTGTGCAGAGAGAGAGACGATATATCACCCATATCACGGTACGGAAATAATATCGTATCGTATCGTCTGCTACGATATTTTCTTGACGATATATCGCGATATCAAATTCCCGATATTGTACATCCCTAGATTCAAGTCCAATTTATGCACAGATGTTAATCAGCCCGCCTATGCGTCGGATACGATGTTTGTTTATTAAAGTTTACCTATTCTGGTTATTTCACGTCATTCGAAGTTGAGGTTTAGTTATAATGATGAGGATGACTGACGAACTCAGGAACATGGTGATCGAACCTGGGACCTCTGACATACTACCAGTCGCATAATGATTTTTAAACGTATCAAGGAAAACCTCCGGTAACCCAACGGAAATCAGACTTCAGTTTGCGGGATCAAGAAGTCTTGTCCCGGGAATCTTCGGGAAATTATTAACTTACTTTCGGGATTTCGAATAGGTCAGGAATTTAAAATGATCGCGAAATAAGAATTCTGGATATACTTAATTATCGGAAAGGAAATCTTCTAGAAATGGCATCAAAATACCGAAAATAATTTATTTGGGGACAAAATGTGCGTGGAACTCAATAATTTCAGTAGTATTAGGAAATTCTGAACATTACCTATCGATAAAATTTTCTGAACTAGTCGGGAAATACGTGAAATTTTCTGTCCTGAAGATCGGGATAGTTTTATATACCGTATCGATCCCGTCCCGGACCCATAAACTCCGATCACTCACACCCATTAAGTAAAAGAAACAGTGGGAAAAAGAATAAAGTATCCAAAAGAAATTGTGCAAACTGAGGCATAAGGTTTTTGATTGATTGATTGGGTGTTTTAAGTTAACTTTATGCACAGTAAGGCTAATCGGGACTGGACCTACAGTTTAAAGTGGGATCCGAACCACTATGTGCCTCCACCGGGTATCGAACCCAGGACCCCTTAATTACAAGGAGACGACGCTACCACTGCGCCATCGGGGAGGTCTGAGGCATAAGGAAAAGAAACGAAACATTGCTTTCTTCCAGTAAGCATTAATTTAGTTTTATCTAACTTGTAGACCTATTTCATTTTATGATTTTTGGTCTTTCCATTAATTTACAGTGAACGAAAATATTCTCTAAATAATTTGAAAAATGTAAATAGCTTGGTCGTCTTCTGTGGCGGAGAAGTAAGTGTAGCGCCAGAATTCCTGGATTCGAATCTTTGTCAAGGCATAATGTGTTTTTGTCTTTCCATCTATTTCACAATTTTATCCTTGTCGTCGCGATTAGCTTAATTGGCAGAAAAGCGACGTAAAAATACAGATGGAATTAGTTTGATCTTTTCTCAAACAGCACATTTGCAAGGGTCATTCAGGATTGACCGACCAAGACTACAAGTCCTACAAGGACAAAACTACGTGAGTTTTTTAAAGGAATCTCCATGAGCATACAGGCATAGCTGCTATCACTGTGTCAGTTCCGTGAGTTCTTTGGCGTTGAAGACACTAGACTGCTGCCATAGCCACTGCAGGATATCTTGATATCTTTTGTCAGTGCTTCATCTGTCTAAAATTTCTTCCCTCTCATATTATCTTTAAGCGGCTCAAATAAATCTGATATTCACTAAGAGTTAGCCCGGAGTGTAAGAACATGAAGCAAAACCCTTTCGGAAAGTTATTGCTGTCAAATTGACCATGTGGGGATGTTATGGTGAAGGATAACATTTGCAGACAACGTCAACGTCTTTTTTATGCAAATGTCATTACACGGCACCCTTCATCAACGTGCAGGAAAACTGGGCATATTTCATGACCCTTTCCCCAAAAATTCACATAAGGAACACCTTGCATGTCCCAGTCCGACAAATGCGTCCACGCGGTTCATTCGTGAGAAACTGGCGTTCTTCGCCAAGCTGTTGAGACCATTCGTACACTCTTGCCCATTCTCCGGCAGTTTTGTCGTTCTCCTATTTATCATTGCACATTACACTATACCGAGAGTCACTGGTAGATGAATTTGCTTAGTTTGATTGATTGATTTGTTGTTTTAAGTCCACTTTATGAACAGAAAGGCTAATCGGGACTGGAGCTACAGTTTAATGTGGGATCCAAACCACTGTGCCATGTGCCTTCACCGGATATCGAACCCGGGACTTGATTACGAGGCGACAACGTTACCACCACGCCACCGGGGAGACCCTAAATTTGCTTAGTGTCTCGTAGAGCCGCTAACTAGTCAACCGACAGTTTCTCACAAAAACGCGGCGCAGAAAATGGAAAAACTGTAGCAGAGGGAAGTTTATAATCGCATAACGTTGATCCCCGTAACTAGCAACAGTCACCTGAAAAAAGAATCATCTGAAGCGACGCCACGAGTACTGTTGGCTAAATGTAAGATGTTAGGAAGGGGAGCTCTCGTTTTATGACATCTGTAGAGGAAATTGCAATTTAGTCTCATAATATGTGATTTTTTGTCAATTTTAGACATCTTGGGGACGGGGGTCGTCCCGTCGAACTCATACCTCCTTTAAAAATAAAATTATTCATCGTGCAAAAAATTCCGGATCTCGGTATTTAAAATTTAAAACTGGGTAGTCCCTGGTGAACTTTTTGAGTGACATTTTTTCATATTTTTGCACGTAAACGTTGTGTTTTTCTTCGCAGCAACCAAAGAAATACAAGGTAACCAAAAAAAGTTCTTGCTGTTCTAGAGCAGTGATAAACAAAGAGCAATACAGTGGACGGTACGTACCTTTAGGTTTCGAGTAATCTCCATCAGCATCCAACACCTTTGCCAATGTTCCTGCAGCTGCAAAATACCCTGGTGATAAAACTCGGCGGGCTTGGATGCAAATAAGTCCGTGAGTGCGTTTCGTAGGTCTCCCTCATTTGCGAAGGATCTACCACGGAGGTGGTTGTCGAGGGAATGAAACAGGTGGTAATCTGTTGGTGCAAGGTCCGGTGAATATGGTGGATGGCACAGTGTCTTCCAGCCAAGTTGCTGAAGGGTTTTTCTGGTCCTCTTTGCCACATGTGGTTTGGCATTGTCGTGCAGGAACAGCACACCCTTGCGATTCACCAATGCCGGCTCCTTCTGCCGCAATGCACGGTGCACCCTTTGCAACTGCTGAGAGTAGAGTTCAGCAGTGATGGTCTGACCAGGTGGAAGGAACTCGTAATGTATCACTTGCCGACAATTCCACCATACAGAGAGCATAACTTTTCGTGGGTGCAGAGGTGGTCTTGAGGTGTGAGGAACAGTGTCACGTGGCGACAACCAATGTCTGGTATGCTTGGGAGTGTCATAGAGGACCCACTTTCCGTCACCAGTGACCAGCGGAAGTGAAGAAGGGCAACTACGCCCCTTTATTTCAAATTTTGTACAAATAAAAATACATTTCTTATTTTTCTTGCTCGCAATACCTAATTTTCTTACAGTCTAATCAAGTTCAGAACCGTAGGTAGCTAGAGGGGCGGCGGGAGTCAACCATAGGAGCCAAACGATACAAATGAAAAAAAAAATGTAAAAGAGAATCTATATTATTTTCAGTTTTCACAATTTTGGTTCTAAAAATTTTCTTGCTCACTTCGCTCGTTATAAGAATTAAATTCGTTATGCATTGTCTGTCGTTCAAAAATGCAGTTTGTGAGCTTGTTTTTCATTATTAGCTAATGAAATTGAACGTGTTGAAAAAATATTTCAAATAGTTTGATCCAACACTATTGCTTGGGCGCCGACTTCTAACCCCCCTTATTGCGTGAATAATAATGTGTTTGGTACTACTACTATTAATAATAAAAAAATTGCAATACTAATTACAATCGTGTTGTTATTATTATTATTATTATTATTATTATTATTATTATTGATACGTTTATCCTAGTGGTTGCATCCCAAACAAAAATTCGTGGTTGCGCCTCTGACTGAAATATTCTTAAATATGCTAAAACTTTTGTTAAAATCAGAAATGCAAAATACGAATCTTTAAATATAACCCATATTATTTTTAATGAGCTTTTATTTCTTTCCTTACTCCAAAATTCGCGCTCGTATTGGGAAAGGGGGGGGGAGGGGGCAGTGAAGCACTAGACCTAGCTGAGATGTCTGGGAACACCTAATATCATTTGAATAGTGAAATTGTTGCGTGGACAAGGTGTGTCTTGAAAGACATCAGACTCAGTGGTCTCTGATATTTGAGTTTTTGTTTTTTTAAGTCCACTTTATGCACACATAGGCTAATCGGGACTTGACCGACAATTTTAAGTGGTATCAGAAGTTTTGGTTGCCTCCTTCGACTACCGAACTCGGAACCCCTTCATTACAAGGCCACGTCATTACCCCTACGCCATCGGATTGACCCTAGTCTCTGATATGCACATTGTGAAGAAATACAAAAAGACACTGAACTGTTTCTAAAATAAATGATATTTTTTTATGAAAAGGAAGCAAGTCGAATCCAGTTTATATTTAAATAGTGGACTCAAGTCTGAACTTAGCAACAACGCCACGGTATATTCAATTCAATTAAATTTTATGATTTGTAAAACAACGACAACAATAATGATAATAATAATAAAATGTCAAGGTATTTTTTTATGACTGAAGGGTATGATATGAAATATTACCCTGCCCCCAAGTGCTCGAAGTGAAAATCCTTGCCCAGTTGGGGAAAAGATATGGGGATGCTTGTAGTTGTATGGATCAATTTTGAGAAAATGCGGTAGGTGATGGAATGCCTATGCAAATTATCCTTGTCGTGGATGCTTTGTTAGAATTTTCTTAACTGGGGGATATCATTACTGTGCCATAAGAAGAAAATATCGAAGGACGTATGTAAAATGTCGGTGCTTGGCGGAGGGTAACCGTGGGTAAGGCGCCAGAATATCGAGCTGCGGAGCTGGTTATATTTTTCATAATTGACAATGTAATTGTTTTTGGAAAAAAGAAACTCGTTGGATGCATTACGAATATTAAATATCTGAATTCAAAAACATCTGAAACACTTGAACGTGGATCGATCTCAGAAAGAAACCCATTGGAACAGAGGCGCAACCACGAATTTTTGTTTGGGGGGCAAGTACCAGGATAAACGTGCCATAATAATAATAATAATAATGCTAATAATAATTATGTTAATAATGTTATTATTTTAACATTATTATTATTGACTTTGCCTTATTTTACTTCGCTTATTGTGCCACTTTTGGCTAATTTGCCAAGATGGGGATGAGTAATGATTGGATGAAATTGATGAATGGACACTCACAAACATCCATGCCCAAGCCGGAATTCGAACCCGGGACCAACATTATTATTATTGTTATTAGTAGTAGTAGTAATATCAAAGACATTATTACCCTCGTAAATTATTCAAGAAGGGGGTAGAAGTTGGTGCTAAAGCATTTGTGTTCGAACAAACGATTTGAATTATTTTTCAACACGTTCAATTTCACATTAAAAATGGAAAACAAGTACACAAACTATTTTTCAAAGACAGAAAATGCTTGATAAATGCATTCCAAATATAATTATTTTTTACATTAACATGTATGACTTTCGTGCACGATATATGTTTCACATATCGTTGGTGAAGGGACGAAGTGGCTTATCTTGATTTTTATGATTTTTCAGGAGATAGATTTAAAGTTTTTCGTTAAACATAATACCGTCGTGTTCATTTGATATTTATTATATCAATTGAAAATTTTGTACAATAAGTGTATGATTGTTGTTATATCTGGGGGGAAAAGTTACATTTTGAACATGTTTTCATTTCTGCTGGAAGAAAAATGCTGGAATGTGCTTGAATCACTTACGTCCCTTCGCCTTTTCTTTTCAAAGATTGTGATTAAAGTTACGCCCTCCTTAATTTTTTTTTTAAAAATAATCTTTTTGGTATGTAGAGATACATTTATTAATTTTCCCATTAATATCAAGTATTTAATAATAGTTGTATTGATTTTATTCCTTTATTTAAAAATGATCCATACATTCACGTCTATTTATCCATTTCTGTTGAAAATAGTAGTTAAAAGAAGTGAATAAAATACAGAAATTTAATAATGGTTTATCTTTAATGCAATTTAAGATATAGTAACACTTCAGTACAAAGATAATATGAATTCTGGTTGTTCTTGTAACTAAGAATAACTATGGGACTCTAAAGGCTCGTACAATAGCATATTTTTAATATTTTTTTATATGATATTCAGTGTGGAAGATTTTTGTAGAAATACACAAACTCAGGTTCGCTCACTACAGGTGTATCTCCTTCACATAAAGACATCAAATCTGCATACATCTGTGATGAAATGCTTGGGGGATGTGAGTGAAGACACTTTGGAGTTTTGGTGAATATAATTTTCCTTTGCAGCGAGATACTTCGATAAACCACATTTAAATGGCTGTCCTTGAAATAAATTTTATCTATTTGATCCTTGATCACCATTAGTTCTCGTATGCCTGTCCAGTCAATTCCTTCACCATTATCATCCTTCCTTACAGATAGGATCCTCACATTTTATGCGACATCTCGGAAATCTAAGAAATTCATGCATCGAAGGGAATGCTCAGTGTATGGTTTATCAGATCGTGCAAGTCTAAATATTGGTAGCAGCTGAGCTGGAATGAATACATTTCCAGTTGATTTTAGTGCCTTCATTCTCTCCGTGGTACGATTCAAAGAAATTTAAATTGATGACACTGATATGCTGAGCCATAATAACAGTGTAGAGCATCATGGCAGCAACTATTGAGTTTTTATTTTGCCCTGTACAACCATCAGCGAACAAGTAAACATCTTCAACCTGTTTTACATCCAATTAATGAAGAAAATTGTTTAGGCAAGTGGAGATTTTCGCATGCACCTCTGTGGTTCACTCCTTCGTGCCAAACAAAAGAATGACATTCCCTTGTCTTCAGATCATAGACTGTAATATTATATGTGCATAATCGTCTTATATAAAATAACTTTATTTCATTTGAAATGGGAAAATAAATGACTTGCTGAAAATCAAACACTGAAGCAACAGTCTTGCATTGAAAGTCCGATGTGTCTTTAGTTTCCATTTTCTTCTTTCTTACAGCATCCTTCTCGGCGATATGTTTTTGATGCTTATCAGCTAGTTCGCTTTTCTTCGACTCATCTCCTTCCAGAAAGTTGCTACGCAGACCGTATGTATCCTTTTTCGGTCAATGAAAAGAAAAGGCCATGCTTTTGAATATCTTTCTGTATGTCTGATAAGTTGGTAAAGGGGTGATGTTCTCTTTATGATCCTCAATAAACATTCTATACATTTTGCTTTTTGGCAGATCCGAATGAAGACATTGTCTTTGTGTATCTTTCCTGCAGTAGTGAGATTCGACTCTTGGGGCCGGACCCTGTGGTCGAGTGGTTAGCACATCGCGCTGCGACGCCAAGGGTCCCGGGTTCGAATCCCGCTCGGGCTTGGTTGTTTGTGAATGTCCATTCATCAATTTCATCACTCTTCCCCATCTTCGCAAATTAGCCAAGAGGCGCAAAACGCGAAGTAAAATAAACTAAATCAATCAATCGACTCTTGGGAATCTCTTTATGAGTTCTATTATTATTTTCTCTATTATTTTGTCCCTTTCCAGTAGGGTCTGAAGTTTTCCTCCTATTTTCAATTTCTCAATGACACCTGAGCATCTTCTTTTGGCTAGATCAGTTCGCATTGTTTTCTCTGGTGTTAAAAGTGTGTTTATAAACAATGATTTGTTTTTGATCTTCGAGATTCTTCATTTTGCGTAGTTTTGTGTTTAACGTCTGAAACCTTTACATATGTGTTGACGAATTCTCGTTGAAGCTGAAGGTCGCCACTTGCATAAAAGTCCTTAAAAATTTCAAGTCTTTCCGCATCTGTGATTTTTACCAAACTTTTCACATTTTCCATCACATTTTACTTTCAGATTTCTCCCTGGAACTAACTTTTTTGTGTATGGACTAACGTATGATTCACCCTTGTTTCAAAAATCTTATATAAATTTATATAATCTTTCGTAAATCGTATATCTCGTTTCCCGATATAGGCTAAGCTTACGCCTGTACGCACCTTCATTTCTTAGCAGCCACTGAAGCAACTTCTCAGATTTTTTTATGCAGAAAATTTCAAGATACGCCAATTGCAGGGTGCTTAAATCTCCGGAACCAGTGGGAATTCAGCTACGAAATTTTGACAGGTAACAGAGGAGGTAGTTATAACTCAAAAACGCAATTTTTCGAGTTACAACACTTCGCGCCTTCACCGACGATATATGCAACATGGAACGACGTGGACACTAAATTGTGTGCATATTCAAAGTTTATTTAATACATATTATATACAACTTATATTATTTAAATCCATTAGGCAACAAATTCATCCATCTCACAATAAACCAACAGCAAAAATTCCATAAATTGTCTCTCAAATGTGCACGCTCCCTTTCCTCGAAACAATTGTTCATGCATTTAAAACAAAATCAATTAAGACAAGTCTTATTTCTCTGTCTCTTTAATACAATTTTCACTTGTTAATATTACTCCTAAGTATTTGAATTTGGAAACTGGTTCAAACGAGTTGTTATCAATAATTAGATTTTGATTATTACCTAACACTTGGTTTCGGCCTGTAAGCATATATTTAGTTTATTATATTAAAGAGGAAATAAAAAGTAGGCTTAATTCAGGAAATGCATGTTACTTCTCTCTTCATAAACTTTTGTCTTCTCGTTTAATATCTAAGAAACTAAAAGTTAAAATATACAAAACAGTAATTTTGCCTGTAGTATTATATGGGTGTGAAACTTGGTCCCTTACATTGAAAGAGGAACATAAATTGAGAGTATTTGAAAATAAGATCCTTAGGAAAATATTTGGTCCTAAAAGGGACGAGGAGGCAGGTGAGTGGAGACGGTTACATAATTTAGAACTACATAATTTGTATTCATGTCCAGACATTATTAGAATAATTAAATCAACAAGACTTAGTTGGGCAGGCCACGTGGCACGAATGGAAGAGGAAAGAGGAGTTTACAGGATTCTTGTTGAGAAACCTGATGGTAAGAGACCTGTAGGAAGGGCAAGACGAAGATGGAGGGACAACGTCGACATAGACCTAAAGGAAATCGGTAGGGATGGAAAAGAGTATATAGATCTTGCTCAAGATAGGGACAGATGGAAGGCCTGTGTTGCTGCAGCCATGAATCTTCGGGTTTAAGAAGGCTACAGAGTTAGTTAGTTAGTTATTTTACTTATTTCTCTGTCTGATAATTAACAATGCATTACAGAGAACAATGACATATTGCGAGCAAAGCGAGCAAGAAAATTTTTGGATCCAATTTTTTTGCAGGCTGAAATCAATATTGATTTAATAGGGCTCAAACAATTTCACGGGACGCCAATGCATTATCTCTTACAACTTTTGTGCCTTCCCGACACAAAAATATATACACTTGGGAAAATGCGAATGGTCCAATAAATAAGTTTATTATGGTGTTCACTTCATGTATATTTTACTTGTGAATATTATCTATATTACAGACAAGTTCACATATTATCATTCAATAAAAAGCTTTGTTGTCCTTTGCCGGAACACTGATTTCGTGAATAGGTTTACAAAAATCAGAGTAAGTAATAAGTTGAATGGAATTAATTTAAGCTTTTCTTTCAACTTCCTTAACTTTAACTTTGGAAAGCGAAAGGAATTTCCAAATCTTTTGAAACAAAAAATGTTATCTAATGCCCACTTGTATGCTTAAGCAGCCAGTAGGCTTAAAGGGCAATATGGGAGGAGCAAAATTTTGCAGAATATGATCAAGATTAGAACAGGATTATGGGCCTGAGGGCTGCAGCTTCTGACCTTCACAGGGATGATGTATCAAATTGCTTTGAAAATGTGCCACATAATGAAAAGAAATAGATACTTGAAATGTGGCAAAAATATAGAAATATAATTAACTGTCTGCCATAACTTGGCCAAAAAGTTGTAACTGAAACTGAGTGTAGAAGGGGTGGAGTGGAGTTGCTTGATGTTTTCAACTCCGGGCTTCCGGCCTGGGTATGATTAAGGTGATCTGTTAAACAAATAAAAACCTCTTCTTCGCGTTGCTTCCTCCAGCAACACACAAAGTTTTTTAGTTAGGTCTATATTGAAATACTAAGACAGAGGTATTTTGATATGTCCCTTTCATCATTACGATTTTATATACTTGTCATCTTCTAATTTCGATATCGTATCCAAAACAGATAATAATAATTTTATATTCATTCTACTAATAAGAAGCAATCACAAATAAAGATTTTGATAAAACAGCTCTGTAGGTTTGAAAAATAGCTGCAGAATTATTCACTTGATGAGTTAGCAACCGTATGTAGAAATCTAGTTGTTGTTTTAAGTCCACTTTATGCACAGATAGGCAATCGGGACTGGACCTACAGTTTACAGCGGGGTCCGAACCACTATGTGACTCCACCGGTTATTGAACCCGAGACCCCTTGATCACAAGGCGACGACTCTACCACTATGCCATCAGGGAGGCAAAAAATCTTCTTACAGATACATTTTCCCTATCAGTTACGTAATCATGTGATTTTTCTTGTGGTTAACTAACATAGAATAGGGACAAAATTTTAGAACTTTGTGCTTCATAACATAACACATACAATTTTATTTATTTACTTACTTATTACATTTCGATTATATTTTTCCAAAATGTCCTTCTTTAGCTTAGATAAATGTTATGCAGAATGAACTAAGAATTTGATTTATACCGAGTTCTTGTTTTTTTTAAAATTTTGCTAAGAAGACATTATTCATACTTATGTCAAACGCTGAGCTGTATTGGGCGCTCGGAATGCACACGTGATGTAGAGACACCCTTATACAGATCGGATTGATTTTAGTTATTATGTATTAGTTTTAATCTGCGAATTAATTAATGTTTAAACGATATTTTTCATTTTATTGCAAGAGCTTTTACAATTCATTATTTTCAGTAAGGGGTTTGCCCCCGTATTATGTGAGGGACTCGATTAGTCATTTAGAAATAAATAAATAACAGTCTGCGTGTGAAACAAAACAAGGTGGCGAACACACTATGTTTGCATTTCTCAGTTCATCCATTTAATCAACATGTCGTAAGTGCATCTTGCGATTCACGATTATTGGTACTGCACGACACTCGAAACACGACGGGGACATTTTAGAATAAAGTGTCTTGAATTTCAGTCCGTATATGTTGGAAATTCTTTGTCTTGGCCAGTTTGTAAATACTTCTTATAGGCATAGGTGTGCACACGGAGGTGACAAAGGTACCTGGCTACCCCAAATGTCTTCTAAAAAATAAAGAAAATATGTTCAACTACAATTAAAATAATGAAAATAATATCAGTGGTAAAAAAATAAGGAATTTCGTTTCATTTGAGATGACCAGCTCTCTCTCTCTCTCTCTCTCTCTCTCTCTCTCTCTCTCTCTCTCTCTCTCTCTCTCTCTCTCTGAGTCTCTCTCTCTCCACAAAACAATGTGATATTCCTTTACTATAGTAATCATTAATCACGTAGTAAATAAATTATTTTTCCCTTGATAAATCGCAGAGCCCCTTCACATATCGGACCGTAAATATTATTTTCCCGAGGACCGACTTGTTTCTTAATGCAACCTTCTAACATTTCCAATAAGACTTTCATGAATGCTCTCTCACTTCTCATTCAATGACAAGTGTATCAATTTTCAGATTTTTGCTTACATCTGAATTCTACGGTTTAAAATGATATGTAACATATGGCATTAACTATGGAGTGACCAGGTACAGCAATATATTTTATAAAGTAGGCTAATGTGCATTAGAAAACATGGTAAAACTGAACCTACAGATGTACTTCGTGAGAGTGATTCAGCTGATAGTACCCGTAGAGATATAACCTTGTATTTATCATTTTCAATTGTTTACTTTCATTATTAAAATATCGACACGGTGATAGTAAAACCTGTGCTAAAGTGATAACAAATGCTCATTCTATAATGTTAAATTTTCATGTTGATATACTTAACAGTTTCTGTGAAAATAACATGAAGTTACGACTATAGGCTAGCCATGTCCAGATAGGTAACTGAAGCTTCCGTTAAGGGACCCCCAAATAAATTATTCTGCGCGCACCTATGCTTACAACATCGCAAGTATAATTATTCTTTTGTATTTTGCCAGATAAGACTCCCAAGTTGTTGTTTTCAATTCAAGTGGCAATATTGTTACGCGTCCCTGGAAGTTACGTCAGAGCGATCGGTTGGTGAGTTGGGTTGTATACGTCCAGTCATGGACACTTCTGGGTTGTAATGATTGCATTGAAAGTTAATGAGATTGTTATAACCCAGAAGTGTCCGTGACTGTACTTACAGGTTAGATTTTCAGCGCTCATAGATCAGAAACTAAGCACTTTCGAGGTTATGAGAATGAGGAAAAGTTTGTTGTTTTTTTATATATCTACCAGCATCCAACCGCTGTTGAAGTTGCTTTAGGACACCCTGTATATGTTGGAGGGGGGGGGACGGGCATGAGTTCATGGAACACTCATATACGGTCTTTGATTTATACTGCCCACCCTAATTTATGAATATACAGCTTCTGCCCACCCGGTTGAAAATTTCTGGCGCCGCCCCTGCTCCTCGATGGTATAATGATAACATCGTTACCTTGATACCAGCTGGAGGCACATGGCACAGTGGTTCGGATCCCACTTTAAACTGCAGGTTCAGTCCCGATTAGCATTTCTGTGCGTAAAATGGACTTAAATCCACAACCCAATCAATCAATTTTACAACTTATTTTCCTTCAAGTCGTTCGGCGCACAGGGCAGACTCCCGCCGCCCCCTAGCTACGGTACTGAAGACTAAGAAAAGCAGGTAATGTGAGCGAAGCGATGAAGAAAATTTTGCGAAAAGTATTTTTATTTGCATAAAATTTCAAGTTGTGAGCGGTAATTGCAGGTACACTTGGCCGTCAATGTTTGCCCCCCTTGCCCTCCCAAGAACTCATTTCCGTCCAAGGTTGGGGCAATGCCTCCCCTGCCCCTCCCCCTTGTGGTCGCGCCACTGCAACGGAATAAAAGTGGCGACACGTGAGCTGCGTTCGCGCTAAATCTTTCGTTGCTGGGTCACTTGATGTCGACAAATAAACTCAAGGTCAACAGATTTAGGGTCGCGTGGGTGTGCAGGGAAACGTGTAAGCTGCTTACGTGTCACTTATGATGTAAGCGCTCTCATTTTGATAGGAGTGTTTGGGATTGATTACGTCAGGGGAAATGTTTTCCTTACGCTAACCTGATGTGAGGGTAGGAAGTATCAAGTAGGAATGAAGTTAATGGCAAGCAGAAACACACCTGTTGTGTGTGTTTACGTAGAGGTCGATTTGGTTGATTTGATGTTTTAAGTCCACTTTAAGCACAGTAAGGCTAATCGGGATTAAACCTACAGTTTAAAACTATGATCTGCACCTCTGTATGCCTCCACCGGGTATCGAACCAGGGACTTCTTGATTACAAGGGAACAACCCTACCACTGCGCCATCGGGGAAGCCGAATTAAATATTATCATGAAGATTCATAACATACCCAACTTACAGACCCTATTTCCAAGATGTCTCAACTACAATTTTACATTAAACAACTCTGGGAATAATTGAATGTCGATGCTAAATTAAAATGTAACACAATTCAAACAAGTTTCAAATGTAGCAGTTTCCTAGCTTTTTCCTTGCTCAATTCATTCAACTTAAATTGACAATTTGTACTAGCTGGTTAACCGTGGTGACAAAGTAAGAGAGTGATGGAAAATGTGATAAACACATAAGAGGAAATGAAATATTTCCGCAGCATTTGTCTCAAGTGACGGTGGAAACTTCAAGTTAACATCCACTGAGACGCGGCAACAGAAAGCAACAGAATTTCTGTTGTCTGCTTCTATTGAAATCAAATGGTTTAACGCCCACTACAGGGAAACGCACGGAATTTCCATGCCAGAAGTCTGCATGTTATCTTAAAGGTTATCGCACGCTGAGACGCCGGAAACGCGTCTGTTGCGTTCTGTTGCTGCGTTTAACAACGTCTCAGTGGGCGTTAAGCTTAACCCGTGAATTATAACCGGCTACTTCCAAAAACGAATCCGTTATCTTAGACGTTGAAAGGTAACGAGGTGTCTGACAGACCCGAGTGAAACTTAATTTGTCGACCATTTTGTGATACAAACTGCCATGGCAATCCCTTTGAATGTACCCTATGCTAGGTGCTTGCACTTTGGACGTATTTCTACGCTCTCCCGTGTTGGCTTGGCGTCCCTCGGACTCACATTACCAGTTGAGTTACACTTCTTGACACAAATATCACTGACTTTTATTCCACAGAAGTCGAGATTTGTTGAACTTAAAGTTTTGAAAGTGAAAGTAATTAGAAAATATTAACTAACTCTTTGTCATTCCTAAAACGGAAAGTGCGAGCGTCCCCTTGTAATCGAGGGATCCCGGTTTGGATACCTGATTGAGGCACATAATGGTTCGGATCACACTTTAAACTATATGTCCCGTCCCGACTAGCCATACTGTGCATAGAGTGGACTTAAAACACGAACTTAAACTCTAAGTGGAAAGTTCGTGTTCGCCACTCTCTTCAGAGTAGTCGTTAGATCTTCCCCTGTCAAGCAGACTAAAAAGCATGTGCAAGTTAACGAATTCTTAAAATACCTTGCAGTTACTTAAATACAATTTTAAATTTTGCATTCTTTCATTCCATATTTAGTTTTTTGTGTATTATATATTTTGTATTTTGTGTGTTATATTCAGGGCTTTAAGACTTGTGTGTATGAGTATAATGTGTGTGTGTGGACCTATGTGAAATGACTTAATGTACTTTGTGTATAATATAATAATGTAAAATTTTAAATGTATGGTTGAGTGGAAGAAAAGGCTTTGTACGGCCTTAACTCCGCCATTTAAAACAAGGCATTAATAAATAAATAAATAAATAAATATTGTCACAGCAACCTAAATTTTTTTATCCGTTCCTACAATGGGTAAGATTAATTCAGGTTTCTCCATTGTTAACCAGTTTCTTTATAAGCATCTCATTTATTGCCATTCCATCTTTGTCTTGGCCTTTCTACAAGTTTCCTACAATTAGGTTTCCCAACCAGGATTCTGTAAGTTTTCTTTCTTCTCCCATCCGTGCTTGATGACCTGCCCACCGAAATCGTCTTTATTTAATAATTCTAATAACATCTGGTGATGAATATAGATTATTAAATTCGTTATTTTTTACTCTTCTTCATTCTTCCTATTTCCGACATACGACTCGCACAAGACCCTGAATGAAAAAGAGGAGGTCAACTGAGCAACACATGAACATTTAAAAATTCTTGGTGAGAACAGTTGTTTGGCAAAAAGCACGACAAATAACGTTTTCATTTGTTTCAACAGGAGACACTGGCACAGTTCTTCTGTAAGACAATCCAACTCATTACTATGAGCAAGAAATTTCAATGGTGCACAATAACATTTTGTGTGAACAACAAATCACACAGCATTTCACAGTGATTGTCGCAAAAAACGTTCACATTTTGTGATATTATATACGAAAAGATTATTGTAGTTCGTGTCTTACCATTTACTTGATATTGTACCACTTTTCCACCCCATTTCTTAGTGATGCACCCTTTTCGTTTTTGGCGCCCTTGAGCAAATGGAGAATAAGTTGGGAAAGAGTAAATAGCACGGCAACCTTTGAAAGTATTGACGCAAAATTAAATTAATGTAATATTCTTGTAAGTATGCAAATAAATAGATATAAAAATTTTCGCGCTAGCTTTGCTCGCAATTATCCCTATTTGGGTCTTGATAAGATGATTGTGAAGGATTATACTTTAGCTACATTACGGTTTGATTACCTTTTTGTTATTTAGCGTCGCTTTTCTTTCACTTTGGGCTGATCGCGACTATGAGAATGAGTGATGATATGATAAAATTGATGAAGGAACACTCACAAATAACACTCATGCCCAACCCGAAATTCAAACCCGTGGTCCCTGGCGTCGTAGCGCGCTGTGCTAATCACACCGCCACGAAGGTAGGCTACTACATTGCCAGACACGACCAATATTCTTGGTGTTGATTGAATATTTATGTAAATTTAGGAGATGATGTCGCAGTTCATTAGGTGAATCACTTTCTAAAAAGCCCAAAAAGTGCTTTTGCAACAGAAAAACGGGCCATCCCACAAATCGAGCGTCCCAAAGGCAAAATTGCACTAATTTTGCTTCGAATTTATTCCCCATCCAACCTATTCACAGGACTTGGCCCGTGCCATTTCTTCCTGCAGGTGCACCATTTTAAGGAATTAGTTCTATTAAAAATACTACTGTATTGTCTGTTCCGTGTGCTGTCATAATTGTACTAAATATACTACATAACTAACGCATTGTAAAGAACCCGATACAACAGAAAAATATGTAATGTAAGATGTGCATATCAAACTTGTCGCAGAAAGTGAATTTTACACGTGAGACATAATCCAGATTTTTTTTTACTTTGAAATACTCTAAGCCTAAGAGGAAAATTTGTTGCAGGAGGCAACAAATTCTATTTTCGCTATCAACAGCTCTGTGTATGAAATGATAATTGAATCAGTCATACGAACAAACAAGTTTTGGTTAAGACAACTGCAGCATGAATATTTGGTTTGCCCCACTGGTGTACGCAGGGTAGGTGTTGGGGGAGATGATGGTGCTGTAGCTCCACAATTACCTATGAATTTTTGAGAAAATTTGAAATTCTGAAATTTTGAGAAAATTATTTTTTTCAAATGAAAGCAGTAAAAACTCTGGAAAGGGCAAAATGATAAAAGCAAACTCTCCTTAAAACGACCCCCCGATATTTGTCTTTGAACAACTTTAAAAAGGAAGGCAAGAAAATAATATTTATGAAATATTTTATATCCCGTCTTCTCCCAGAACAAAGTGAAGCAGCTATGTAATATCTACCTTTACAATTCCGGCCGGCTCCGAAAAGAAAAATCATGGGTATGCAAGTGGTGTGCCCAGTTAGATTTTTCTATCTTATCATTAAGTTGTGGGCTTTTTAACATCTATTCCCCGACCAAAAACACTGCATGCACATAATTTATTTTCTGACATTTCAAATTATCTAAGAAATCAATATGCTAGCTTTCTGCGTGTCGAAAATATACATTTTAAGATATAACTATCGACCACTTGACAGGCTATTGCATCCAAATTAAAATCAGTTACTATATTTATCAAAATAATATTGGGGGGTTATGATGATCGAATCTAGTTATGAATTTTGGCCTATTATCCTTATGCTTGCTGCCTTGAAATTCTTGATTTGGGGGACTGCGTTCAGGGCCTTGAGGGGGATGGGCATTTCTGGTGTAGGGAATCATAGTCCCTCTTTGGCCCAGTAAAAAGAATGTCTAAAGCAGGAAAAGGTGGGGCTAACGAAAGTCCTTGGTATGTCACTGTATGTAGAGTTCGTTAGAGTTTTATTTTTAAACCCACTTTATGCACATAAAAGCTTTTCGGGACTGTGGACTTGCAGTTTAAAGTGGAATCCGAACAACTTGTACCTCCACTTTGCATTAAACCCGGAGACCTTTGATTACAAAGAGATGGCATTACCACTACGCTACTCATCAAAGAAAGAAAAACTGAAACTCCATCACAACTTTTCAAGACAGGAACTGTTCCATTTGGAACATAGAAGGGGAGGAGAAAGGTCTGTTCCTCTTTCTGATAGGGAAGGAAGTGTGATAATTTACATTGACATTTCTTAACATTTTGATGTTTTCCCCTCAAAAATAGGACGAGGCCCCAATGATTTTTTATTTCCATGTGTGAGTACATACAGCGTAAGTCAAAAAATGATGTTCCCGATTTCAGTGTCTATTTATTTCATTGTAATGATACGTAAATGACTGATATTACACACACAGATTGAAAAACGCAAAATGTTTTTCCTGGCGTATTATAAATGTTCTCTGTGTGATCCACGTGTTACACGACACACATCTAGTCTATAATCAAGTTCCTGCCTAGCATGTCAGGGTCCACGTCGGCTATGGCTGCAGTGATGCGCTCACGCAATTCCACCAATGTTGTAGCATTTTCTAATTGACTTGCAGAAGGCGGTTCAACCACAAATCTTGTTCGGAAATGCCGCTGAACGAGAATACAAAACACTTTCTGCTGTCCAGTGGTAGCCATTTTCCTCACTGCTACTAAACTGCTTTCTGGTGGCCGACAGCGCCACTACGAGTCTTCAATAAAAAGAAAAAAACGAAAAAAAAAAAGAAAAGAAAACTTTGCATACCAAGTTTTACTCTTCCCTTTTGCTGTTTTGAGAAAAACCTAATTCTAAAGTTGCGGATTTTGCAATAATTTAGTATTTAAAGGGTTATATCTACTAACAGCGTCAATATCCAAGTTATGTGCTATTTCAGTGAGTGCTAATAGTGAGCTTCCATGCAGAGTAAAAAAATGGGTAGTGTTGTTTAACCAAGATATTACGGGCCGAAATAAGTAAAAATACAGTCGGAACCTGTATTTTGGACCCTCTTTATTGCTGCATACCAATGGAAAGCAACAATGGCTCATAAAAACAATTGACTCTATACAAGCAAACAGTCTTACACTAACAACATATTTTTGAGAGGTATAGATAGAACCTCAGAATTGCATGTTTAAGGCCAGTGGTGGCTATTGGGTTCCAAAACCTGGGGTAAGGGGCGGTGCAAGGAAAATTTACTTTCTCTTCGTAGACAAGGCTTACCATTAAGAGGCCATAGTGAGGAAGCAAAAAAATGGGGAGCAACTATCCCTTAAATCGTCGCCTGTTTAAGGTTGCCATTTTAATTAGAACGTGAAATCGGAACATTTTTTACCACACGACTCCTCTGTTTCCAAGCATTAACATTGTGTGCCGGAACCATCTGAGTATGTGCGTTTGTCCATTTCTTCTCACCAGGCATCAAAACATCTGTGGTATCTGTGAGTGTTTTTACGAAGGTGTTACACATGCACGGAATGAGCAATCCACTCGACTAAGCGAGATTCAAACTGTGGGCTTCGAACTGAACGCAGGCAGTTCTCGAATATTTCTCTCTGATTCGAACCAGAACACCACTAATGTGTCTTGTCCTCCCATGTTTGCAGCTCTTATAAAAGCCGAAACCCACCAAATTGTCCACATTCAGGCACTCGCAAGTGTTCAAAATTGTGATTGATTCATTGATCTGCTTTATTTTACTTTGTTCAAAGATGTCTATCACAGCTTCCTCAGTCTTGTCATATGTCGGCACGAAACAAAGGAAGTTTTCTCGAATATAGCCGGATCGAGAAACAATTAATGCACAGTTCCCAACACATCTAATGTTTCGTCTCCCAATATGATCAAATGCTTACTCATTTGTCTACAGTGACGTGCCCAAGGGAGAGTTGGTGGGGTCATAACACCATTTGACCAAGTATTCCTTAAAAAAAAACGTCAAAGACAGACAAATATTGCAAAATGAAGACTGACCACCAAAAATAGTATTCATAACCCCTCTCCCTTCCGAAAATTCTGGGGATACCACTCTTTATCTCGGACACATTATTTATAATGAACTCACCAAAAGTTTTTATCATTTCGTATTGGAGACTTAAGTAATATCGTTCTTCCCGCAGGTTTGTATATGATCCTTTAGGGTGTTGTCACCTGCCTTGGCACCTAACCTTAAAAAAGCCCTAATTTTCCATCCTTTATTTTACTAGTTTTTTGTGCCACGTTTGGCTAATTTGCGAATATGGGGATGAGTGACGATATGATGAAATTGATGAATGTACATTCAAAAACATCCATGCCCAGGCCGGTATTCGAAACCGGAACCCCTGGCGTCGTAGCGCGATGTTGCAACATCCTCCAGTTGGATACCAGTCGTCACAAAGTTAGTCCGCTACTCCTTTTGTCGGGAACATGAGAGACTTAGTAACTCATCAAGGCTTGCTGGGTAACAAGTATAAAAAAGCCAATATATCTGAAGTATCAGGATCTGCTGTAGGTTCACACATGCATATGCATTTTTCTATTATATAAGGTTACAAACCGCATACACGGAATTTGGTCCGGGCACAACTAAATCATCAATCAGAACTTTCAGTTGATTTGTGCAGTTTATTTGTTTCTTAATAAACTGCTCCAATACCCGGTATTGCTGAAATATTAACTTTAGAGAAAGAGACCTTCGATCTCTTCAGCCCTCGACCCGAAATAGCACTACACTGAGGCTCCGGAAGTTCCGCTGTCGTCATTGTCTTCATCTTTGGACCCGAACTGGAACTACTGTAGATGTAGACTTCGTTACTTTTCATTTTCAAATCACTATATCTTATAAAGCCACCAATGGACACTGACTGATCACTAATCGACTGTATGAGTTGTCACACTTATCTCTGAAGTCTCATTAACCGATTCTATTGTACAGATCAACCGGGAAATTGAATATTCTCATATTCTAGAACGTTCAGCAGGAAAACGGTTCGTTAATATACCCAGTAGTAGTTCGACTCCTTCTCTTATTCAAGAACGTTCCCTCTCGCGCTTTCCAGAGATTAAAAATTACAACGAATCGTCCTACTTGTGGCGATACCTTTGTTGTGCAGCTTTGAAATGCTGACAAGTCTTTCCATAGTGCTCAAGTTCGCTGCGACAACACCGAAAGCGCAAGAAAAGTTTATGTGCAATATTATGAACAACAGGGTTATAGAACATTCTTCGTCTTGCCTTGATAATTATTTCTCTCTTTAAGTCATCGTCCCATTATTCATGAAGACAAAAACCTATTTTTTTCTAAAGTAAATTGAAAAATTTCCGATCCCCACCATGGATACGTGCTATTAACAATAAGAGAGTAATAGAACATTCTCTGTCTTGTCTCGATAATTATAACTCTCAAATTATGATCACATTATTCAAGAAACTAAAAGCCTCATTTTATCTAGTGTAAACAGAAAATTTTCAGAGGGGCTCGAGCCCCCAAAGCCCTCCCCCTTTGGATACGTGCCTGATGTCAGATTAAGATCGATGGCTTGCCTGTTGTATGCAGTAATACCGATCTCACTTCAAAACCTTTCTACGCTGAATATGACATGGTTTAACAAATTGAACAAGGGATGGTGGACGCCGTGAGGAAGAAAATGAAGGGGTGATGAAGCATCCTTCCCCACCTCCTGGCGGCCCCCCTGATTCTAAGTAAACCCAAACTCATACACGAAAAAACTGTATATTGCCAAGTTCATACTTAATGCCAATCTTACAAGTTTCTTGTGAACAATTTAATAAATGTAAAATATCAGCACTATGCCACGAAAATTTGAGTTTGTGTTGTGTCGGCACGGTGAGGTTGTCAATTTCGTGCATACTTTGGGGCAGGGAAATCTTATGACTGGACCATTAAGGAACAAATGATTTTTCAATTGTGTCTGTTACATAGTTAAGACATGGAATAATATATCATTTCAATTCCATTTTTCTTTAAAGGCATAAAAACACTTCTGGCAGGGATAAAAATAATTTTCTTTTGCAGGGGATAAAATTTATTGTGGTGGGGAAATCACCGGCACCCCTTCGCTTAATTCGCACACTGCTTAACTCATTTAATTAATAACCTTCCTAAAATACCACTCTTTTTCCTCTCAGTCTTAACACATTCTCCCCGCTCCCCAACCTTCGTTTCATTACTAACATAAAAAGTAAAGTGTTCCCCTGTGGTTTGCACCAAGCTATGAAGGCGTATACGGGGTGTGGAGTTAGGGCCCCACACTTTCTTGATCACGGCCGAAGGTGGGGCCGCCTTTATCTCCCAGAGCATCCTCCACGTACCCACTTTATACGACGCTGGGCGGGCGCCAGGGCCGCTTGAACAGGTGGAAAAAATCCCGGGTCTCTCGCATGGTAGTCAGACGCTAGCTGAGCTACCGCGGTTTTTATTACTAACAATGCAGATGCCATTAATTTAATTCAATTACTAGCAAGTAACATCTTACAACCAAGTTCGTTTCTAGAACGCCGGAATAATCTTGGTCCACTATATCCACGAGACGTTAACTAGATTTAGTTTAGCGCCTCGTACATACATATAATTGAAACCGTCAATAAAGAAGGTGGAAAAGAAAAAGGGGGAACAGAAATTCCGCTGATCTGGCGCCCTTGTTTATTTTAAAGGCACCAGGGCAATAAGCGTCTTCAGGGGTTCTCCCTTTTTCTTTCCTTATCTGTTTATTACTGAGGGAAATGCAGGGCTTGAAGCTGAACACTAGTTGTGGAAGCATTCCTTTTCATCCCGCACTGCGGCGACCTATTGAAAGAATATACATTCCAATTATTTTCTACAGCACGCTGCATTCTTTATGGAACCAAAACACAATTATAGTCCGCCCCTTCCAAGGTCAAGTGGAAACAATCTGAATTTGTTTTCTAAACATATGAAGTCACGTACGCGGTCACGAAGACGACGTGGGCGACCCAATGCTCTCCGAATCAAGTTATGTTTATTCCGTACTGAAAGAGACAAACAATACCCAGTCTGTAAGCCACATCGAACCAACGCAAAGCGACGTAAAATAACGAAGAAATAACTAATACCACAAAGAGCATATAGATATCTCACATTTTTAATAATAATAATAATAATAATAGGTAAAATGTAAAGTTTCCCGCGCATATAGCACCGTGCATGAGGCAAATTTAGGGGAGGTGGGAGCACACATTCTTGATCTCGGCCATTTTGGAGGTGATGTGTTCAGCACCACACTCCGGCCGCCCTTACTCCCGAGGATTACCCCAATGTACTATTTTTTTTGAGTCAGGGTGAGCCTGAAATAATAATAACAATAATAATAATAAACGTCTGTTTGTAATGAACGACACAAACTGCAACGAAACTTTGTATCAAGATACTTTGAGAGTTACTTACAGACATGTACTTAATTTTACATTCATGTAAACAATGTATGTTTCATAATTCCCGGGTCTCTTTGGTTATTCCTAGAACGCCCTTGTTTGTGAGATGGGGCCTAGTGTTGTGTAGGCCCCACCAGATCAAAACAAACATTGGAGGAGCAAGGGAGTTTGTGCTTTCTTCATTGCATTGCTAGCGACTTCTGCCCTGTCACGAATTCACAACTCTCATAAACAAATGCGTGTGAAATAATGTGTAACTGTAAAGACTAGAGAAGAATTCGCACGAAACCTAATGGTGTGAAAAGATGGGTAAAGTAAGGTTGAACCCGCATTATTTTATTTTTTAAGAAATAAACTTGAAATGATAGTGAGGAAACAACAACACCAGCAACAAAAAGAGAGGTTTGGCAGAAATATTGACCTGCCTTCCTGATGATACATACCACATTTCATTTAGTATAACAGAGGGCTTCCAGCCATTGGATGTAACCGTCACTTGAACCTTACATCCATGCATATACCTACCTATATGTATGTATGTAAATATATTTATGCATATTCACTACTTACCCATTTTTGACATTTGCAACGCTCTGTAGAAACTAAATATTCAGAGCTTAATCATCGAAATTCAAAAAACAATAGATGTACAATTTGCCAGTAAGAAATTTACTTTTGAGTGCATAGGTGGTGGGGGAGGGGAGCGGGAACAAAATAGAAAACTTACAACTCTGCTAAGATGGCAATTACTGTAAATTTAGAGCTTTTAGGCAGATTTTTTTACAGTCGCTGTATACCTTTGAGGACTAGAGTGATAATTCATTTGAGTAAAATTGGGTCATAGCCTTCGATAAGGCGGGAGGAGAATGGATTTTCCCTATTTTGCGCGATTACAAAATGCTGTAAGTTGAGAGATGTTTAGTTTTTCTTTCGGCGAAGTAACGAACTTGATTGATTTATTGATTTGGTGTTTAAGTCCACTTTATGCACAGTAAGGCTAATCTGGACTGGACCTACAGTTTAATTTGGGATCCAAACCATTATGTGCCTCTACTGGGTAGAAGTGGCGAACTTGTTTCAATAAGTTAAACTTACTCTAACCTCTGGCGTAAATACTCTAACCTCTTGCGATATCTTGAATTGTACAAACTTTGCCACAACAACTGAAACAGTGCTTTCATGTCGCACAAATATCTACACATTCAGTTTCTTGCTATAAGCGAGTGGTATAAGCTATTATTTTAAACAGTGGATCTACAAGCTGATGGTTGATTTGCTGACTGGATTGGTTTGCGTAGACACACCCGCATAATGTCGTTCGAAGCTGTGCTTCACGACAACTCAGGGCATTTTTTAAATGCTTCGATACCCATGGAGAACATTATAAGCTGCAACCCTAGCTCCAACTTGTTCAAACACAAATCTAGAACATATTTTAAAAACGAAGATTAATTGCTTCACAATGAAACTACTCGTTACGACCCTGTTGATTACAATTTTACAACTTTGTTCACTACAATGATAAACAATTCAGGATTTGAGGAATAAAAGGGTGGAGGAGCGGCACCTCACGGTGCGTACATGAACATACCTTAGCCTACAAGAAAAATTGTTCCCACAAGAAAAATTGTCCCTACAAGAAAAATTGTCATTTAACCAACTTTTACCTCAAGTATGCATTTTGTATGCGATATTTAATGGGAATAAAATTTGACTATTCCTAAAAAGATATTTCGGTCCCCCGTTTTTCTTCTATCTTTCTCGGCGACACTGTAATGTTGACAGAAGCTCTTTGATATTTTCAAAATAAAATGTATCCTCTATTCGGAGGAACGTTGTTGTCCATACCTTACTTTCTTCTGTTTTGTTATTTTACGTCCTTTTTCTACCTCTCTAGGTTAATCACAATACAATGAGGATGAAGGATGAATTGATGAGACAGATGACGGAACAAACACACATCGATTACCCAAGATTCGAACCTAGGATCAGTGTGTGAAAGTGCAACCCCCCTCTTTGAAAGGTTAGCCCCCAGTCCCTTGTTTTATCCGACCCTCTGGATTACTTCCTGCTTTAATCCTTCAAATCTCTCCTTTCACCTCACCCTGGGTGCCAAGCGAGCAGATTATATTTGAGCCGGAAATACGAAAGGGGGGTTTCACAATTTATATTTTCTAGTCCCTGGTTCGTTATACATGTACAGAAAGTGAATAAACAACTGGTTTAAAATGGACAGTACTGTAGTTCTTAGAGTTAATTCAGCAAATCATAGCATTTCTAGTAGGGTCTCCTCGATGGCGCAGTGGTAGCGTCGTCGCCTTGTAATCAAGAGGTCCCGGGTTCGATACCCGGTGGAGGTACACAGTGGTTCGGATCCCACTTTAAACTGTAGGTCCAGCCCCGATTAGCCTTCCTGTACATAACGTGGACTTAAAACACCAAATCAACAACAGCAACAACATTTCTAGTAGGATTATATTGTTTATTATACGTTGCTATATATATATATATATACATATTTACATATCGTTTCCATGTGTGTCTTGCATACACCAAATTAACAGAGCTATAAATCAATATAATTGCGCACCTATGGCTTACACCATCGGCACTTCCTTTACCGCAGAGTTAGCAAAACTATCTCTGCGGGCCTACCCTCAGCTTAAATTATATTCCGTTCATTACAAATGCGTTTCCTCACGCCTTTACTCTTTCTTCTGGGCATCAATTATTCAATACGGAAATAGCCAAATATTCAAAACTTTTCTAAAGGGGGCTTGGGACAGCAAACAGGTGTTGGCTTAAACCAAATGCTACACTCTTATAATAGTCTAGCCACCAAAAGTGGACTAAACTCAAGGAGACATTCCTCGTCGTCGAAAGATGGGGAAACACTGTTTTCTATAAAAGCCTAATTGGCTTTTTTATAGTCTGGGTAAATGTCCGTGGACGTGGACCACGTAGCGTTGGAAAATTCCACTGTAACGGTCATTGTAAAGACATCTCCCCCACTGGGGTGATAAAAAACAGGGGAATCTAATATCCAGTAAAGCACAATCCAATGAGCACATACACTTACATCCAGTAATAACATAAAAGTACACACATGAAAAACATATTACTTTACCCTACACCTTGTAGCTGGCCAGCAATTAATTAACATATTTCCAAAACCAGTAATGCTCAATCCGACCATTACAAGTGCTCCGAGGTTTTTCTTGGCTATGACATTTATGTTACGAAGGTTTCATACAAAAGATACAAATAACAAGTACGTACAGGAGACAAGCAAGTTGCTTGAAGCAACAGAGGGTTTCGTACCAAAGCAACAAAATGCAAGGGATACAACACCTGGATCTTCTTTGCAATCTTCAAAGTAGCATTCACTGCACGTGAACGGTGCAACTAGACTATAGAAAAAAACGAACCTTTCCAAGAGTCACCCAATCTACAGGCAATTGCGTCGCCCCGGTGTGGAAGGTCACACTTGCTTCTTAATGTTCGTTTCTTGTTTACTTATTCTTCTGAAATCTGCTTTGGCCTGAATTTTCCTTAATGCATCAAAATATCTGCTTTCGGAAATTTTAATGAGCACGTTTTAAGAACATCTCAACGACCAAAGTCAAGAATTAGTAGAACTTTTGACTGTCTTCTAATCACCGCAAATTAGCAAATATATTTCCATCAATTGATTGTAAATTGATTATGTACGAGTTACATGTAAATATATTTTGTAAACTTCAAGTTAGTATATTTCATTGATTGATTGATTGATTTGGTTTATTTTACTTCGAATTTCTGCCACTTTTGGATAGTCGCGAAGATGAGGATGAGTGATGATTAGACGAAATTGATTAAGTGATACTCAGAAAGAATACTCAAGCCCCTGGCGCTGACCACTCCGACGGTTAGTGTATTTCATTTTACATAGAACTTTAAATAATTATTTTTCTTCCATGTGCAGCAAGTTGTACCACAGTTATGTTCGGAATTTGGCAACTTCGACATTACCGTTAACGAAACAAATAGTTGATGTTGGTACGATGAATAAAAGCGAACTATGGAGATCACATTTTATGTATTTTCCGCCCATAATTATAATACATGAAAAAGTTAACCCACAGTTTTAAATTTTCACATGCAAATTTGCTTCATTATTCGGGCTGGTTGATTAGAGGATAACAGCAGTGTACGTAAAAATGATCAAGCATAGCGTTATGGACCTCAGGTTGAAATTCTAAGTAAAGCATGCAGGTGCGAAAATCCCTCCACTTATTTCATGAGTTCATGATTCATGCTTATGTCACGTCGTAGATATGTAAAAAGAAGTTAGAGCGGTGTTTACAGTGTAACTGCGAATGCTCTATGCTATGTGTACTAATCAGAAAGTAGTATATCCATAGTTGAACTCACATTGACAGACAAACAATTTTATCGACATGTCAATTATTCCATAATGCTAGACTTAAGACTACTTTCAATCCAATTTGCAATTATTTCTGAGCAATCGACAGGTATATGTTGTCAAATTGTTTACCCTCACCTACAAACAGACAAACCATTTGAGAACATTTTGCCGAGAGAAGTTGGCATAGGCATAACTTGGCGGGGGCAAGGGCGGGCAACCGCCCCCCCCAAAAAAAAATTCAGGTGTTGAGTGAAAGAGAGGTATATTCCACACATAAAATGTCAGAAACAGAAAATAGTTCAGAACTCAATGTGCTGTCAGAAATGTGTGAATACAAGAACACTGATCATGAGTTTCAACATAGATCTTTCTTGTGTGTGAGGAACAACATTACGAGAACATTTCCAAATTTGAAATGAACTGTTCAAAACATTATTGACATCCTCCGTGAGTTCAGGATGCTGTGAGCATTCTTTCTTGCCCTCGAAAGCTCAGGACCAATACACTGTATACTCAAAACTACTGGGCATTAAATACTTCGCCTTATTGCTGTTTTGTATATTTAACAAACGAATGATATTAATAGGTCCAAAATTATAAATGAATTTTACTCGGACGCAACTCGTCAAGAAAGGAAACTGAAGCTTCGTTAGATTGATTTTGTGTTTTAAGTCCACTTTATGCACAGTAAGGCTAATAGGGACTAGACCTACCGTTTAAAGTGGGATCCGAACCACTTTGTACCTCCACCGGGTATCGAACCAGGGACCCCTTGATTACAAGGCGAGGACTCTACCACTGCGCTATCGGGGAGGCCTGAAGCTTCATTAGAACTAGAAGCTTCACTCATACTTGTGTGCTATATGTGGTATGTGGCGGATCGCATTTATATGCTATATAAAGATCGAAATAGGCTATGCATAAAAACACCTTCGAAATTGTATTATGGTCTATATATGTTTATGACCTCACGGATACTCTTGGGGATGCCACGTCTCACATGATTCCAAATACTGAAGGAATTCCCGTCTAAAGCCCACATATTTTGCGTGGCTGGGTACCATCATTTTTCAACATAGATAGCGAAAACTATTGCATTTCTATCATTTGTATTTGAAGAATATATATCGTTTACAGAGGAGGAATTGATGAGTTGCTGGGCTCATTCATAGTTTTCTTGTGCAATAATAGAACCATTATGCACTAGAGGTATTAACTGCTCAACATGAGTGACAAAACTTGCTGCAAACAAATTGTAAAATAACACGACGTGTTTTACACGCTAAAAAATAGTTTAACTATACTGTGCAAGATGAAACTAAATTCATGCAAACAACCTCACACCGTACTGCATACTTTGCACACCATGGTACAGAGTTTTCAAAGGCCTGAAATTCTGGCCAAAGCACATGACCAGTTTTCTTGAAATGTATTATTATTTAATGAGGATACAGGGGTAAAAGATTGATGTTAAATAATTCAGAATCACCCCTTCCCCTCTCCAGGTACACTTTGGACGTCATCGTATATACATGCTTGAGCTCCGATTCTTATTCTTTAAAATGGCAGAAATACAAAGAGCGAACTATCGCGCCCTCTCACAGAAAATACTACAAAATTTAGAAAGAGAACTACATTGGTTAAATGTCCAATTTATAAACTAGGTATTTCAGGGCTTTGGAAATACTGTGTGGTCCTTACGGCATGGAGGAAGTCCTGCTCTTCACGGCCACCGGAAATGACATGAAATCGTGGAAGATATAAGAGTGAAAATTTCCATACAAGTCGATATTTCTCTACGGCTCAAGTGCTGGGACGTGCACAGAGGATAGCAGAAAGTCAACAAATCTGAAAAGTTTCATGCTTTGTGACGTATAAATTATCTTGTTAAGTTGTTGTTCTAACCTCACTTTATACACTAATAGGATAATCGGGACTGGACCTACAGTTTAAAGTGGAATCCGAATCACTATGGGCCTCCACCAGGTATCGAATCTGGGACCCTTGACAACAATTGTATTTGTAAATTCCCAGATGAATAACCAGATGTTACTTTAAATATCAAAAGTATTAAATTGAATATTTAAATGCGGACAGTTTGCAATATATTAAATAATTCTGGCATCAGCGAATGTGCATGATCATCATCTATTCACTGTTGAAACAGTTTGACCTTAACTCCTTCAATATTAAAATTTCTAACATGTACCATTTGAAACAAGTATTTTCAGGTGGGGAAGGCCACCTTAAAACAAGCCCCCAAGGACTAATATTTGCAACCAGAAAGAAGAATGCTCTTTTATCTCCTAAGTTTAAATTAAGTATAACAACAAAAGTTTGCTGTGTGTTTAAAATTTCTATTCGGCTTGTTAATTTTCCAATAAATAATTAATGGTTTTAAAAGTTTAATTAAAAATTGATTTTATATTAATATAACTTTATAATTTTACAAATACAGTAGTTATGGGATGAAAAAATTTCGATCCTGCCCCTCCCCCCAAGTTAGGTCTCAAGTTACGCCCATGGAAGTTGCTATTTAAAATATCTATCAAATTACACGTTCGTAGCTTTAATTGAGTCCAAGATATTTAAGTATAAGAATATTTTCATTGTTGACTTTCGATTCATTGCCTCTCATAAACAGACGGATATTCACATCCAGATACTTTATACCGCTCCATGCTAGTATTTGATAGGTCTACCTATCTACGCTTCTATTTTATGGTTTTTAACTATCTATCCAATTATTTCGAGAATGACTACAACAATGAAATAAAAGATTTTTAATAACGCGTCCGGTTGGTTTGACAAATTTCAATTTATACCTGGAACAGTTTCGGTCACGTCACCACTTTAAAATTCAGGGTGATTCGAAAGTCGAAAGAGAAACACCCATATAATTTATACAGATATTATAAACCGTGAATGCAATCACGTGCAGTATGTAGGAGTCTATGTGTCCATACCTTACTTTCTTCTCCTGTTTTGTTATTCTACGATATTTTTCTACCTCTCTAGGTTAATCGCAACACAATGAGAATGAATTGATGAAAGTGGATAGAAAGTTTTTCTTCTTTTTTTAAAAATGGGAATAGGCAAATGACATATCAAATTCACGTAAAATTTTCTGAAAAATTGAATGGTGAAATCCGGTTTTAAGATATCTGTATTACTTTCGAAGTTACGGGGTGTCAAAAAGTACCGACGTATAAACAGGCAAAAACATGGAACCAGCCAATTTCATGACACCGCATAACGTTAAACCAATAATATCATTACCATTATGTCTTGGACTAAAGAGTGCACCAAGAATTCCCGCTCCAACTTCAAATCCGCTTATTATTTTTTAATTCGAAAGGGGATCATGTGTCATACCGAAATAACGTGAAATTTTCTGAAATATCACATTTTGAAATCCTTTTTAAGGGATTTTTATTCGTTTTTGAGTGTCTGCATAATATAAAATTACGTACTTAATAATGGTTCTCCTGAACTCGAAAACTGTCAAAGATGTTTGATGTGTTACTTATCCCTATTCCCATTTGAATAAAGGTTAAATGAAATATGTCGAATAAATATGGAGGACGGGGTATCTAACATGCCTCAGAGATGAAGCACTTTATCTCCTAATACCGCATATGGCTACATTAATGGTCGATGTTTCAACTCGAACAGAAAATGTAAATATTCAATAAAACTTTAAAAAGCGAACTTCGAGTCTTTATATCGAAAATTAACAGACTATGACTGGGTAAATCTATGCGATATTGAGGATGTCAATACACTAACTAATACGTTTTATGATATTTTATATAATATTTTGTATGACTGCGTACCACTGAAACGCATCAATGTACCTAAATATCCTGTGTGGTTCAATGGTGACATTATTAGGAAAATAATATCAAAATTATATCATTACAAAAAGTGGGAAAAGGTCATTGCAACGCAGAGTATCATGAAGGGAAATACAAGAATCTTAGGAAAGAGATAAAGAAGGGCTAACAGCAGCGTACAAAGTGTACATCCGTGAGACGGAGGAAAACATAGGGATAGATGTAAATAATGTATGGATTTATATTAGAAATAAAAAGAGGGATTCAGGTGGCAATACTTTTGAATACAACAATGAAATCTTACACAATGGGCACGATATTGTAAATGCATTTACTACCTACTTTCTATCGGTGTACAAAGATGCTTCACAGTACTCTATAGTTGAATCAGATAAGTGCGAAATCGGAGTGCTTTCCCAACTCGATATATCGCATATCGAATTGGATGATATCGAGGAAGCAATTAAAATGTTGAGAGCCAAAAAATCAGTGAGGATGGACATCATTCCTCCCTATGTGGTCAAGGCGTGCGCTGAACCGCAAATAAAACCATTGAGTATAATATTCAATAACATTTTAGAACATCACAACTTCATATCAAAATGGAAAATCACTAAAGTTAATCCCTTCCCAAAAGAAGGCAAATGCAAAGAACGTTGATTGCTTTAGGCCAGTGTAAATTCTCTCAGTTTTTTTGCAAAGTGTTTGAACAAATACTGTACGAGAGAATAATGGCCAACGTACGACCAGCTATATCTCCCATGTAACATGGTTTTATATCGCGGAGGTCGACAATCCCAAACCTTGCCGAATTTGCACATTTTGTAGCTTATGAATTAGACGAAAGGAAATAGGTATCTATGCTGACCTGGCCAAGGCGGTCGATTCGGTAAATGATGGCATTTTACTTCAGGAACTATCGTATTTTAATATATTTCTGAAAACGCAATTATGCTGCTAAAATCTTACCTCATGGACCGAAAGCAAATTGTCAATTATAGAGGAAACATATCTCGGGAATACCCTACGCCTTCTGGGGTGCCGCAGGGATTCAATTTGGGCCCACTCATTTTCTTACTCTTTATTAATGACCTCCTGAAAATTATTACGAAATCACGTTGACTTACATTTGCTGACGATGTAAAAATATTTAGAACAATTTGCTCTGACGAAGACAGCCTTGACTTGCAGGCAGACGTAAATAGATTACTACAATGGAGCGAAAATAATATAATTTCATTTAATCTTGATACATGTCAGGTAATGTCTATAACAAACGCTGAAATAAAAGTAAACTTCCAGTGTCAGATGGAAGGAAAACAAATAGCTAAGGTCACTAAATTCACGGATCTTGGTGTCACGTATGACGCAAATCTATGTTTTAAAGAGCATATGCATCATATCGTTAACCAAGCATACAAGAAATTAGGATTGATAAAAATATGTGGGGAAGATCTAGAAAGTACATCAATATTAATAATTTTTGTATGTCTCCCTAGTAAGCTCACTCGTAGAATATGCATCGGTAATATGGCAGCCCTTGGACAAAAAAAACATATGAGGGAAATAGAAATGATTCAGTCAAAGTTCTTGAGGTTCATAAAGTATAGAGAAGAGAAAGTATATCCTAAATTCAATCCGTACTCTGAGCTTGTATCGCAGTTTAACATTGAAAAAATTGAAGAAAAGTTTAATCTTAATTTGATGAGCACATTATATAAAAGCGTTGATATAAACAGTCTGTCATTTCAATCATTCAAAAGAGTCCTACTGGCTCAGTGGAGAAAGGGGTGAGGGGTTCGTCTGTATAGGAATTAGTGAAACAATTTATGTTATGCACAGATATATGTAATGCACATATACAAATGCACAAAATGTATGCATGTCTTAATGGAACAATGTTCTGTGGCATCATTTGCTAAATAAAATATCTGGAGAAAACATATGTGCGGTTTCCGACTTTTGGATTGGATTGGAGATAATTTATACCGGGATTGTTTAGAATTTTCTTTGTCGTAAAATTGTGTTTATTTTTGCGGATGTAGCGTCAACAGATTCTGTTGATATGGATGTCTCAACTTTCATCGACTCTTGTCCCTCACGGCCAGACAGACGGACGGTCCGATAGAGATGGATGTGTTTACCTACTACGGTATCTGTTAGGTCTATCAGATTTTTGAATTTGTAGCTTTGAGACACTGATCGTTCATACGGGCTGATGGACTTGGACAAAAACACTTTACACATTCGCTAATCAGTTTCCTAAAAGGAATATAAGATAATCCAAAAATATAATATAAAAATAATATGGCAATAAATATCGTGTTTAGTAACGTTACAGAAAATCATGAAAAATAAAGTGGGATATTACACAGCCTTTACCCAGTCAGAACTATATTTTTTTAATATATATTAAACATAGCTTGTTTATTGTGATAAATGTGAGGTAAAAGGTAAAGTTCCCCGTGCAGATAGCACCGTGCCATAAAGGCACATTTAGGGGATATAGGTATAGGACTCCTCATATTCTCGAACTCGATCTCGGCCATTTGAGGGTGATGTGATCAGCAGCCCGCTGCCGCCGAATTTACCCCTCAGGGTTGCCCCAGGTAGCAATAGATTTTAAACTGTGTGAGCCCAGACCCGCTTTATGCGGGGACAAGGCCGGGAAAAATTCCGAGAGTATATCAAGCCCCACTCGGAAATCGAACCCTGGTCACCCGCTTGGCAGTTAGACGTCCTGAGGAAAATAACTTCCATTAATTTTTTATCACATCATTCGTAGCATATATTTTGTAATATCAACTTTATAATAAAGATGTATGTATTTCGACGTTCACAAGATTGGACGTTTGACTTCCAATATACCTACATCACACGATGCAGTTCAAAGTGATTCCAGCGAAGGAACTCAAGGTCGAAATGGAGCAGTGGACATGCTGTGAGCAACTTCCACAAATGTTCTCTGGGGCTGCTGTGTTTTTATCAACAACGAAACACAAGACATTAGGTTCCAAGCATGTGCGTGGGTATCACGAATCGAGGCATTGCAATCTGAACTTCTAACCTGTCACGTTTCTCCTTTCCTTCTCAACTCACAAGGCAGCTGATTCTGATATGCTTACGTCACGGGGAACGACCTACGTTTTTTTATTCACTTCTGCTGAAAGGTTTTTGGAAACTATGAATGAAGTTAATGAGAAGCGGAAAATTGAAGGATCTTTTTTTGTGATTGGGTGCTTGTTTATTTACTCATCATTGCTTCTATGCACAATTAGCTGAATTGATTGATTGATTGATTGATTTGGTGTTTTAAGTCAACTTTATGCACGGTTACGCTAATCGGGATTGGATCTACAGTTTAAAGTGGGATCCGAACCACTATGTGCCAGGGACCCCATGATGACAAGGCGACGACTCTGCCACTGCGCCATCGAGGAGGCCTCACAATTAACTGAACAGAGACGAGAGGATAACGGTGTATAAAAAGTGAAAATGAAGGACAGGGAACAAAGCGTCAGCGGCACTATCTCGGCAGTCGCCTGAATAGACTCAACAAGACAACGAGAATTTTAAGGCTGTCGTGAGATGTGAAGCAGTGACCACCCAAATATAAATACGTATATCCTTTACCGAGAAAAATGAAAAACGTAATACAACTGATAGCGAGTGGTTGAAGCTGCAATCAAGGTTCTCCGGGACCGATTCCACATTAAACTGTAATTCCAAACACGGTTAAAAATATATGCTAACTAACTTACTGTATTTTATTGACACATACACTGAGGAATTTAAGTAGGGGCTTCGCCGATAGGACGTTGATCTTGTAAATATAGGTTCCAGGATTTGATTTCTTATGGGGTCACGTTTCAAGTTGTCCTTGTCGCACTTTGAATTTGTAGCTCCAGTTCGATCAGATCGGGCATAAAGTGGACGTAAACTTCCGCTCGCTTCGGTCAAAAATAATATGAAATACTGGCAAAATACATCTGCAAGAGTGAAAAAGCAGCATTAGACTTCTTACTAATTTTCTGGAAGCGCCACTGAATTCATGGCAGAAATAGACGTTATTTAATTTCGTTCACATTAAGACGATCCGATTTTATGATGTTATTTATCAAATTTTTTTTATTTATCTAAATTTAATTTTCCTTTCATTTCTTCCACACTTTTACGTCAACCATAAAACTTTACCTTATTTTACAGAATGAAATATTCAATGTTTGTCTCGTATGCTCAGAATATAGTATAAAAATTTGGAGCTTAACTCCGTGGGGAGGGGGTGGAGGAGAATATATATTTTTTTTTTTTTGCAGCTCATAGAAATATCATCCAGGAATATTTTGATAAATAGGTGTTACATTTGCAAAATCATAAAATTACTGATTACTTTAATCCTCGGGTTTCAGGAGTTAACAAAAGTACCATTATCTCGTGATAAACCAAAAAAAATTGGGAGCAATTGCTCCTATGCGCCTACTAAGTTACGCCTATGGTTGCCTCACATAAATGCGTCGCTGAAAACCCATAACAGTTTGAAGAATCAAGGATTCCTTCCTAGTAGGCTGCAACAATAATGAATAAATTGAAACGGGACGGTGCAGGGTACAGGTATCTGGATAACTTAGTGGTAGCAACTGTCGTCTTTGACTGTCTCTAAGTCATCGAGCAACTTGGCAACAATATTAAACGTACCATGGCATTGTTACATTCAAAAAGGCATATGTGAAAAAATATAAATTCTATTCATATTTTTAAATCACATAAATTGGAATGTTCTGAGAAGGTTCAAATTCGATAGCCCCCTTAAACACACCAGTACCTTCAACGAAACGATTTTTTCAGAATTGGTCTAATTACTTTTGGGACAGAACTTGCATAATATATAGGCTGTGTCCTAGAGAGCAGTAAGTTTCCAGTCAAGAGACAAAGAAAAAAATAGGTATTTACGTTGTTCTTCCCTCGTTTTTTAGTCTGTGGTTATTACTCCCTACACATCGCAGTAATTAAGTACCAATAGAAGTTTCTTCACTTCAACTGAATCTTAATCTTTTCTCGCTATCGATATTGAATCAAGGAGAAAAAAGTGGGAAAAATAACTAAACAACATGTATTTACCCGTGATAGGGCCTCTCTAACTTTACACTTTTAACGGACGTCTTTTTAGCTCATGACTTCCTTCTGACATTAACACTAACATTAAGGCACGCGACACACAATATAACCTATCCTAACAAAACATTACCAAACCAATTACACACTCTTGTGATTTTGTATCTGTATTCATAAATATTATTAATGTTGAACACTAACACACATTTACCTTCTACTATTATTAACGTTTATTTTAATCTCTTATCTCCTCGTAGAATGCTGTAAAACCAACGTTGTTCAGGGAAACCGAACAAATTTGGTTCTTCATGCCAATGTCACAGTGAATTACTGTAAACAAAAAAATAAGGAAAATAAAGGATGAATGAAAGAAGGAATCCGTAAAAGAAAAATCGCGGAACTCACGCCCTGAATTAATTTTCAGGTACCAGGGCATAAGAAAATACCTCCGAAAGTATGGTGGTCCCCCCCTTTTTCCTTCTGATAATTCTAAACCCATCAAAATACTCAGTCATCTGTAAAAGTAAAGGTTGAGCAATGTTCCCCAACCTTCTTGTCCTCGCAGAAAACCATAAATTGTCCAGTACTGAACACGGCACATCATAAAATTTATTTATCTAAAAAAAATACATTAGGGCACTCTTGATATAAATTAAAAGTTTAGGAATGAGTTACAATATAATCAGTTAAAAATACTACTACTACTACTACTACTACTACTACTAATAATAATAATAATAATAATAATAATAATAATAATAATAATAATACAATTCACTGCACTCATAGGTACTTTTGGTATTATTATTATTATTATTATTGAAACGATTCATGCAGCTGATTATATGGATCCAAAACGCCTGTAGAGATTATGTATTTGTAAAAACAAACTGACCCTTGACATCAAGGGGCGTCTTATTTAAGTCATGACAATGACAGAGCGAAAAATACAAACTTAAGAAAACAAACGTGTAAAGTAAAAAGTCAAGTGCTCCCCTGTGCATTGCACCATGCCATGAAGGAGTAAAGTGGGCGTGGAGTTTGGACCCTACACTTTATTGATCACGGTCGAAGGTGGGGGTGAAGTGATCAGCACCACGTCCATGGCCGCCTTCTTTCGCCAAAAGTTTTCTCCAGGTGCCCACTTTATACGACGCTGGGTGGGCGCCAGAACCGCTTGAACAGGTGGAAAATATATAGGTTCTCCCCCGCTGGGGATCGAACCCGGGTCTCTCGCATGGTAGTCAGATTAAATAATTTACATTCAATTTGTTACTACAGACAAAAGTTCGCAGCACACCCGTGACCTTGTGGAGGAACACCGGTTGCGAAACATAGATTTAGATAGAGGGCAATGGCGCCAAATAATAAGAATTAAAAGTATTTCAGAAATCGAATTCCAGAAAGCTGTGGGGTAAAAAGTGACCTTCAGCCAGACACTGTTTCAACCTCTCCTGACGAGCGCCGATACACCTTGTATATCTTGGCCTTTGACCGGGAGGTGATTCTCCGGTACCCACAAGGTCTGCGCGGAAAGAAATCGTGTGTATGCGCTCCCCCTCTCACCGCACCACCACCCGAAAACTCCCCCCTTACTCCACTTCCCCCCGGGTACCGACAAGGGCGATAAAACCAGAGCGTGTGGGTGTGTAACGCGGACGCGATTTTTCTGCCACCTGGTGTGGAAAATAGTAAGCTCATCCCACACGTTGCATTGAAATTTGCCACCCTATGGGGACACGTGAAAAACAAATTTTCCCAAGTAAGGATGCTATCCATCAGGTTCTTGCATGTATTTCCTATTAGGTAATTTCGTTGTCGTTCCTCAAAAATTCAAGGGCAGTGATCCGAGGCTTCTAAATGTATTTTCGTAACGATTTCCTTGTGGGGACCGGATTTTGGTCCCCACAAGTCGGTGCGGTCCCCACAAGGTGGATTCACAACTGACGAGTGTCCCCATAAGGTAGCATCTGCAAAAGCACACAAATATGTATATATAAAAGATTGGGCCTACCCGATGGCGCAGTGGTAGCATCGTATCCTTGTTATCAAGCAGTCCCGGGTTCGACACCCGGTGGAGGCACATAGTGGTTCGGATC